>NC_057807.1:259577736-259694145 GCF_018294505.1 Triticum aestivum
GTCAACTGCATTATGGCTTTAACATCTGCTCAGAATACCAATGGTGTATTGGATTGATTATCAGCATCGAGTCTACCTCAGTGCAAAATCCTCACAACAGTTATGATCCCGCCAGCAGAAAGACAAGTCAGCTGCAGGTTCAACAGTATATTTTCAGATAGAGGTATGGATCATATACAAACTTTTGGCTCGACAATGCATGATGCTTCAAATACGTTATCGTCCGAAATAAATTCAGAATGTGAGATGCTCAAGAAGATAGTCGAACCATTTTTCTCATGCAAATAATCAGCCTCAGAATATTATGGGCGTGTGTATGGATTTCAGTCTGCATATCAGTATGAAGTTGATATAAGAAACTCAGTCTTCTTCCACACACTATTGGAAGAAATAAATGATGCAAGACTCCTAATTTTTTCCTCAACATGATATGTGAACAATTTCCAGCCCACGATACCAAGTCTTTCACAGCAAGATACTTCGGTAAAAGCATCTGACAGACGGAAATGAATTTTCTCAACAAGAAAACCTGAGGAGAAGCTTCTCACGTACGGAACTCAGGCTTCTCCAGCACAGTACTCAGGACAAGCTTCATGTGTAAGCTATAGAGCCTTCTTCTGCACGATACCTAGACATAAGATTTGAGCAGAAGTTAACAAGTCTTCCTTAGCAAGCTACTCGGATGACTTCTCTTGTAAGGCATTCAGTCTACATCAGTATCATACTATTACACTGTCCTCAGAGATTATATGATGAGTTGCAAATGTATGGCAGTACAGTTCAAGGACCAGACTTGCAATAATTTTGTCAGAGGTAAAATTCAGCCAAAACATATGCCTACCGCAAGGGTCGAGTGATCAGTGGCATATCCTTATTATACATGGTGAGTATGCATCCCCAGTCATATCAGTCACTCATACGAGATGCGGCAAAGATCCAGCAGATATACCTAAGAAAAGTAAGGATTCAACAACCTCGCTCGGTCAGGCAAAGGAAATAAGCAGAGATACCTCCCCTATGATGCAAGGAGCGATAATATTTGGAGATGACATCACAGAATCCACAGTCTCGACAATGGTCATCAAGGTCATTATTCCCGCAATTGACAAAGGAGATATCATAAAACCTTGTCACCTACTTGTATGATTGGCCTCAGCAATGAGCTCCGTACAAGCTACAAACCGCGGGTATATGTCATATGTGTGCGGACCCAGGTCAGACAACAAGCACAAGGACTAATGTAAAAAATATTGCACCAATCACATCCATGGTCATACGAAGAATCAATGACATGTGTGGCCAAGTTATTTCAGTAAGGTATCCTAACAAAGAAAATCATGACCGTCAAAAGGATGAGACTGACAGCAACGGTATGATGATTTTTGCATGACCACCAGGGTCCGGATACCCAAATCAGTTGGAGGCCATAACTC
Source organism: Triticum aestivum (assembly GCF_018294505.1). Classification (NCBI taxonomy): domain Eukaryota; kingdom Viridiplantae; phylum Streptophyta; class Magnoliopsida; order Poales; family Poaceae; genus Triticum; species Triticum aestivum. The sequence continues at coordinate 259,579,170 of NC_057807.1, forward strand.
CATATGGATCCACAAAGGATACTATCAGTGACCTACTCTATTTACAAGGATTTTTCATATTCTGCTGACCCGCTTGACATGGTTAGCATGGAATATCCAAGTCTGTTCTGTCAGAACCAAGATTTCTTTGCAAGCTCCATAGCTTGACTTCAGCGGCAGCATGAAAGCGTATCACAGCCTATTAACACAGATGGGTATATCACCCACATGAGAAAAATTGAAAGACGAACAATCAGCTCAGACCCGGTATACTCACCGACGGAATCAAGTACATGCCCAGTCTGTCGGGGAAAGCATTTGTCCGTTAGCCCCTGTCGGGCCAGTCTCAAGATGTAAATAATTGAGGTATGACACAGCTATAACTCCATACACCGTTATATTGCTCACAACAGAAGGCAGTCAAATCTTTGGTACATATCTCATGCTCGAGCCAAAGAAATAAATCAAGATGAATCAGTGCCACCTGTGAGCAGTCAGATCCCGTCAGAGGATGGCCATGATTCTCAGCATTTATGGAACCTACAAGGCATGCATTTATTTGAAGCAACCCCATGACAGAAGTAAAAAGGTTTCATGACCAAAGGAAAATCTATGCTCAGAGCCATTGGATATCACCACAGACATGAGAAAATTTGCGCCAGCAAAAGGATTTTGGTATGTGCGCAAAAACCCGTCAGAATTTGGAGAAAGGTGAAGCCAACCACGCCACAGCAAGGTAAGTGGATGTTATGAAATTCTTGGGGAAACAATAAATAAAGGAACAAGGATACCCGATTGGAAACGGTGTCCTCAAGTCATAATTGTTCCCTGAGCAATCGAATCTCGAGGATGAGATTTCTTTAAGGGGGTAAGAGTTGTAACAGCCTGGATTTTGGCCCTTTCCTTTTTCTTTTGATTTATTTGGTTTTTGCTCTATTTTTTGTTTTGGAGTGGTTCTGTGGCCTTGGCACCTGGGAAATCATCCTTATTCCTCCTCCCAAGTGGCTCATCCTCTCAAAACCTTGCAAGATCATGTCACTTCACTACCTAACCAAACCCTAAAATTCTTTTCTAGGGAAAATTCCTTTTTCATTAAAGGAATAACCCTATCTGCCCTAGGTTGTGAAGCAACCTATATTTCTGTCCATCCAAAAATCTCCAAATAATTATCATAATTCCTTTGGGTCATATATAGCTCAAATATGCCCAAACATTGCCTTGGCTCGTTCAAAAATAATTCCCCAATATTCCTTCTTCTATTCTGCCCTGAATGGCACTTTGTGAAGGAAGTGTCACTTATATTTTTCCTAGTGGTTCCCAATATTTTTGGGCATGATTATATGTCCAAATAATTGAACAATGCACAAGTTCAACTTTATTTGCCTAGCCAATCTTCCTCAGTGAATTTTCAAAGTTTCTATCACACAGAAGGCTTTGTGAAGGAAGTACTAGCTAGGAGTATCCAAATGAGTTGAACTTTTTCAAACTCCTTAATGTGCTCATATTAACCCCATTCCACCCATTTTCAGCCCCATCCAACCATCTATGCGAGCACAGGAGCAAATCTTTGATTTTGGCAATATTTTCAGGTTGTGAAGCAAGTATATTTTATATTGCTTTAAAAATTCTGATAAATTACCAGATCGTTCTTATACCCATAGAACATCTCCCCACCCAATTTGGCATCATTTCATTGAGCCATTTGATCACCAAAATTATTCCAAGTTTCTGGTCAGCAGAGATGTTTGTGAAGCAAGTACCATTTTGGCTTGGCCAATTGGTATGAGACTTTTTGAGCATCTCCATATGACCCAATGATCAAGCCTTGCCCAATGTGAGCTCAAGTTCATACCCCATGTGAGAGCATCATCATGATCTTCATTTCTGGACCATTTTGGCAGTTGCAAAGCAACCATATTAAAGCCTGGTCCAAATCTTCTCAAAATTACCAGGATGAAAGTCCTTCTTTACCTCAACCTCGCAGACAACTCCATTTCTCCCAAAACCCTTCCTGTTGATCACCAATGCTCACCCAAGTTTACTGTAGTAAACTTCAGAGGGTGATTACCGTTTAACCGTAGCAGTTTCAACCAAACTACCGCCATAGTTGAGACCTACCATGGAAGGACTCCACCCAGACATCGTTTGTGGCACAGTGTGCCCCAGTGCACGCTGTGACCATCGGCCTGGCGTGCAGTAAACGCGCTCAGGATCGTCCCCGGTGCTGTGCTCGTCCGTTCTCTCCTCGTCTCGACTCACCAGAATGTCCAGTGGCCTCCTCGTGATCGACTGCGTCGCCCTGAGCCCTTGCCCCCTCCGTCCATTTCCTCACCGACGCTCACCGATGCTCGTCGCTGAATGCCCACGGGTGCACCGTGCTCCGTTTGGATTCGGGCTCGTTTCGGCCACTTCCTTTGCCCCTCCCTTGGTCGTCTCTTCCCCGTGAGCTCTTCCCTGTGCCCTCCCGTGCTCGCTGGCCGTCGCCAGAGCCTCGGTCGGACATGCCCGGCGGCACCCGAGCCCATCCCCCTTTCCCGCCTACATAAATGGCCTCCCTCGGGCCGTTCGAGCACACCAGCAGCCTCCTGCACCTCCTAGCTACCTCCCCAGCCTCTCGTTTGAGCTCGAGGAGCTCTCCTACCCTCCCATCCCTGCCATGGCCGTCGTCGGTGCCCGCTTAAATCCGAGCCAACCGAGCCCTTCCCCTCCGTTCTGCCACCACCAGGAGATTCCCCATAGTCTAGCGAGCCTCCTAGCCCATTTTCTCTCTGCCAGATCATCGGTGGCCTCGTCCCCGATTCCTCCCGTATCCGCCGTCCGCCACCGTGCAAACCTTGCCCGACCCCATCCCCTTCGGCGTGCGCCACTGGCTCAGGCCGACGCATCTCTCCGTGCTGAGCTTGTCAGTAGGCGGAGCGTCACTGGAGGCCCCCTGTGGAGTCGACAATCGCCGCTCGATGCCGGCGGTCTCCCTCTGCCTCGCGGGCAAGCGAGATGGAGAAGAAGACGACCGAGTCTCCCTGCCAGCTGGCCGTGGACCCCGAGGGCCCCACGCGTCAGCCGCACACCCGTTGACCAGCCCCGGCCCCGCCTTGCCATGTCAATTAAGTGAAAGCGTATTCCCCAAATTACGCTTTCAGTTTTTCTGTCCAGGCCCCTGTTTGAAAATATTTTTCTTGCAGATAGGTCCGTGGCACAAAACACCTCATAACTTTTTAACTGTAGCTCCAAATGAGGTGAATCCAAAGCCCACTTCTTCATCTCATCGAGCCCTTATTACTGGTTAGTATGATTATTTTCATGATGCTAGTTGATGTTCTGTTGCTTGGAGTATTATTTTCGGAGATGATGGTTACATGTGGATTTTAGCTGGATAGCTTTATTCTTGTTATTGGAGTAGTAGGATTATTGTTTCGGATTCATCATGATAGTAGTGTTATGCTATCCTCAGAGTATTTTGGTATGATGATATTATGCTTGGATTATTTGTTGGATATTGCTATGACTTGGATTATAGTTTGATAGTTGATATCGGAGTATCAGTTATCACAGTTATATATTTGGGGATAAATGCCGTCATTAAGTTGGTCAGGTGCCGCCGAACTAGGCTTTTTCCAGTGCAACCACATTTGCCGGTATGGGACGGCCCTAATGTGGTCTATTGTTGTGCCTCTCACCGGTGCCTCCAACTAGGGAAGGTTATGGGCGCGCTACCCTGATCAATTAGGCAGACATAAGCCTTATGTGCCCGGTTTTGATTTTAAGCTCGGGTCCCCGTGTGGGATTGTGGCCACGACGATGGTCGTTGTGTCTTTGGTAGACACGGGGCCACCCAGGACTACCCTAGTGGGGAGTGAGTCGGAGTGGCCGGGAGAGTTTCATGGCAGTAGATCAGTTTTGTCAGAACGCCGTTGGTCCACCCGAATGGGAGTGCGAGGCCATGGGTTCTGTGGTGTGGGTAAAGTGCGCTACCTCTGCAGAGTGTGTGCGTTTAATCTATCGATAGCCGCGTCCTCGGTCATGGGCACGGGTTCGTACTAGGTCACACCGTTCGATCAACACTTACATGACTGAATGACTTATCGGTGATGTATATGTGGATATTTGGAGCAGTATAGATTGGCAGGATTTTGATGATGTTGGGGACCAAGTGTGGGTCGTGGTAGTGATCGTCGTAAGGATCACGGCCAAATATTGGTCGTGGTTGTGACCGCCGTAAGGATCACTGGCCAAATGTTGGTCGTGGTTGTGATCGTTGTAAGGATCACGGGCCAAATATTGGTCGTGGTTGTGATCGTTGTAAGTATCACGGTTTGAGGCCAAATATTGGTCGTGGTTGTGATCGCCGTAATGATCATGGTTTGAGAGATGGTGATTTATCAATATTGTAGTAGTTTCATATCATGCTTAGTAGTTGTTGCTGTATCAGGGTAGCTGTTAATTTAATTAACCTGCTTAATGCTATGTTGTTGTCTTGCCTTGATGCTTTTGGTTGTTGTGAGCTTGCAAGTACATTCAATGTACTGACCTGGCGTGTCATGCCAGATTGTAGGTGATGCCGTGATTGCTTGATTGCTTGTCATGGTTTCCGTTTGTGCGAGCTATCGTGTCCCAGCCAGAGTCCCTACAGAGTGGAGTTTCACTTTCGTTGTTGTTCCACTGCTAGAAGATTTCTGCTGCTACGAGTTGTTCCACTGCTAGCATAGAGCAAGTGTAGTATCGCAGGCATAGTGCCGCCTTGCTGATGTGATTCTTTGTAACATCAGACCCTTGTATTATTCTTGTAATAAGAGCTGATTTGTTCTATGTCAAGCAGTGTCGTATTCCAGAAGAGTTCTCCTCGATCTTAGGGCTGGAATACAGGGCGTTCCGGTTTCTATGAGCCGGGTGCCACAAAGAGACTTCCCAATATCCTCCAATTATTTCTTATGTTGAATCAGGTAATGAGGAGGAGCTTCCTATTCAACCAATCTCATTAATCAGAAGCTTGAAAAAGAGGGTTAAGCCCACTATCGGTGTCAAACCGGCGGATCTCGGGTAGGGGGTCCCGAATTGTGCGTCTAAGGCTAATGGTAATAGGAGGCGGGGGACATAGTGATTAACCAGGTTTGGGCCCTCTCTATGGAGGTAATACCCTACTTCCTGCTTGATTGATCTTGATGATATGAGTATTACAAGAGTTGATCTACCACGAGATCGTAGAGGCTAAACCCTAGAAGCTAGCCTATGATTATGATTGTTGTTGGTCCTACGGACTAAACCCTCCAGTTTATATAGACACCGGAGGGGGCTAGGGATACACAGAGTCGGTTACAAAGAAGGAGATCTACATATCCGAATTGCCAAGCTTGCCTTCCACGCAAAGGAGAGTCCCACCCGGACACGGGACGAAGCCTTCAATCTTGTATCTTCATAGTCCAACAATCTGGCACAAGTACATAGTCCGGCTGTCCGAGGACCCCCTAATCTAGGACTCCCTCAGTAGCCCCTGAACCAGACTTCAATGACAATGAGTCCGGCGCGCAGATTGTCTTCGGCATTGCAAGGCGGGTTCCTTCTCCGGATACTCCAAGGTAGATTCTGAACACAAGGATCGTGTTCGGCTCTGCAAAACAATTTCCACATACCACCGTAGAGAGCTCAATATTCCACAAATCTAATCTGCTGACAAATTTTTCACAGCATGACATCATGTCGCGGCCCAGTCATTATACGAACCGTTTTTCCCAGCCTGCTACTGCACGTGTTGTGAGGCAGTTTTATTGGCACGTCTTGTTGAAGCAGAGATCGTGTCCCCTTATCACGGGATTCTCATCAATACGGGTGCGGGTAACCCAATCGCGTCGTTAGTATGACTCCTCGGTTTTAGGCAAGTTCCAAATGGCCATGCAGAGGATGCTTGATATTCACCCTCTTTATAAAGAGGTCCAAACCCGTCCTTTTCTTTCCACGCCCAATCCTTCCCTTCCCCTACCTCGAGTTCCACCACCGAAGGTTCAGGCTAAGCGCTCCAGACCTTCAACCATGTCCAGATCCAACCTTTAAGGCCGATGGATGGCCTCTTTTGTCACAGAGGAGGACATCAAGAAGCTTAGGGAGGCTAGGTATCTGACCGCTGAAATCCCCCATAGGCTACCTGCTCAAGGGCAGGTTGTGCCCACTCCCGAACCCAACGAGAGTGTTGTATTTGTTTCCCACTTCCTTCGAGGGCTAGGCTTTAGTTTTGATCCCTTTGTAAGAGGGCTCATGTTCTATTACGGGCTAGATTTCCATGATCTAGCTCCAGATTCCATCCTTCGCATCTCGTCGTTTATCGTCGTGTGTGAGGCCTTCCTCCGCATTACCCCACACTTCGGCTTGTGGCTCAAGACCTTCAATATGAAGCCGAAGATGATCGACGGGCGGCACGCGGAGTGCGGAGGTGCTATAGTAAGCAAAGGTGCCGACGCCCTATGGCCAAAGGGTTCCTTCTCGGAGGTGTCAGACTTATGGCAACGGGAGTGGTTTTACATCACAGCACCCCGAGGTACAAAGCGGACGGCCACCCCGGCCTTCTACTCGGGCCCTTCGCCCCAACTGGCATCATGGGTCAACAAAGGGCTGGACTGGGGGATAGCTAATGACGTGCTGACATTGCAAAGTCGCAACCGAGATCTCCTCAAGAGGGATGTCACACTCGTCAAAGTAATTCAAGTAATGCTAGTCCGTCGAGTCCTGCCATGCCAACGTCGATCTCTCCATATGTGGGAGTTCAACCCGGAAGGACCACAAACTATTCAACACTTCTTCGGCGTGACGCTCGAAGGGATGAATCGATTATACTTCGGATCACGAATAAAGCGTCCGGATACCACCGAGGATGCGGGTCTGAACTGCAACCGTCCAAATACCCAAGTAAGTAACTCCGGGACCGAACACGTTGTTATTATATTTGTCACAACATCATTCTGAAAAATTTCCCTCGGGCAGGACTGGATAAGAAAGGCAGAGAGGATCAGGTGTTCGGCCCCTCTTCACGAAGGTTCCCCGGATCCTATACTAACCAGGATGCTAGCTCGCGCACCCTATCAAGTGCCATCAGGAGAAGATGAGGGGAGGAATAGAGAACCGAAATGGCGCTTCATACGTTACCCATCCAAACCGGGGGAATTGGTGCCTCCACGAAGGAGGGTGATCGGGGAGGTGAATCTAAAATCCCCTCCCCCCATGGGAAGAAAAGGCCGCCCCTGAAGACCTGGAAACGGAGGTTTCCAAACGAGGGAAGAAACCCTCCCCAGGGGACCCCGCCCCAGAGGGCATTCTTACCACACGGCGCCCACAATGGGGCCAACCGTCAACCGAGCTGTAAGTAAACAAAGGCACATTAGTAAATATGCCTTGCTTTTTCCTGAGAATAATAACCGAGATATATGTTTTGCAGTCCGGCTCATAGCCCTTCTCAATAAAGTTGGTCTTTGGGGGATCTTCTTCTGGAGATGATGGAGAGCGAAACGCCTCCTCCTGCCTCCCCACCTCATGAGGCGGACGACCCTGAGGTGTCGTTGCGGAGGATTTCTCCTGATCCGCAAAGGCCAGAAGGTAACTCTTCGGCCGCCCAATGTCCGGGGTATTCGGCTCCTAAGGAGACCAATGGAAAGAGCCTGGGCCTGTCCCATGTACAACCGGACACATTAATAGGACCGCTAGAGCAAGCGGCTATCTCAGAGGCACATCGTACCTTAATGGGTACGGTGGTTGAGAGGATTCATCTGTGAAAAGCGGATTGAATGAAGCTTTTACAAGCCTACTAATAGGCTTTGAGGTACGCAAAGTAATATATGTTTTTGACTGTACCGCACACACTAGGTGTGCTCTGTATAGATAGTAGCCCCTGAGACTCTGGTTGCCGTCCAGAGGCGGCAAGCCGAGGATCATAGTCTCAGGTAATGATAGCGCTGCTTTCATGCGCACGCGGCTGAGGGTCCGGCGGTTGACCGGACTGCTGATTTTGCCGAATTAAGGCGGCAGCTTGACGTGGCGGATGCGGACATCATGCCTGTGAACAAGCGGCTTGACGAGGCACAGGGTATGTATATTTGGGTGGTCAGCAAATATTAAGAGGAGCATGATGCCAGTATTTATAATATGCTTTGACTGCAGATGGAGCTTCCGTCGTGGAAACCCTTCGGGCAGAACTTGCCTGAGCCAAGGAACAAGCCAGGAGGAGCGATGCGGCTGCCCTGAAGGCAACCAAAGAGTTAAAAGCCGAACAGGCTGCTCATTGCCAGAGCGAAGATAAAATAGCCAACATCGCTCTTGAGCTGCAAAATGCCACCAGCCGCTATAAGCTCCTCGAAAGGGAAAGCCAAGCGAAAGCGGCTGACTTGAAGAAGGCCTTGGAAGCAGCCAAGGAAACGCGCTCTGAAATCAGAGCGGCGCGGGAGGAGCTTCGTCAAGCCGGAGATATTGCGGCTGGGAAGCCCTTCTTATTGCGGACGAAGTTCGGCGATCCGAAGTATGCCCCTCTTGATCAATTGTGGAGTTCGACAGACGCATACTTGGATTTAGGAAAGAGTGCTACTGACGCGACTGAGTATTTCAAGGATCAGAAAGATCATGAGGTGGAAAGATTGTTCTGGTCGCAGTTCACTAATCCAAGGCGTCCGCTGCTGTTGAATGAGCAAATGGCCGAGTGGGCCGAGCTCCATAGGTTGCCCGGGCTTGCCATGAAGTCTGTCGTGGATCATCTTTGGCCTAAGGAACCAACTCCGGATAGTTATTTTGGTTTAGTGCAACGATTTCTTCGTGTTGTGTCGCATATCGACGCTGTCAAGAGGTCAGCGTGCATAGAGGGTGCGCGGATGGCTCTTGCCCGTGTTAAGACATATTGGGCGGAGATGGAGGCCACCGCTGTTGTAACCAGGGGTCCGCCCGAGGGTCAGGGCTTGCCCGATTTTGAAGAAGTCCTAGAAGGTTCCCGTTTAATAGAGGCTCAGTGCTCAAAGAGTACCATGTTCCAGTGACATGTATCTTGATTGTAAAAAAATGCTATTTTGATTATAAAGGCTGTACTTATGCTTTTTCCCGTGAAGTATTATACTGCCTTCTGTGCGGCCGTTTATGTATATATGTATATAACCTGAAAGTTTGCAGTCGTCGGCTTCATCCCCCATGCATATAATGCGGGGGTGTTTGGTAAAGCGCGTAAGCACACTTGATCCAATGTCTTGGTTCGTTAAGGAGGTGATAGCGCGGCGAACAAGGCAATCGGACTATATAGCTTTAACACTTTCACTTAGCCATAGGAGTTTGACGGTGGGGCTACTATATAGCCCCTGATACATTCGCGTTCATCCGAATACGGTGCGCGTACATGCGTGACCGGGAAACCGGTCCTTCGTTAATGCGGAGGAATCGTGAAGATTCCGCTGAGTCGTCGAGTGGTTGACCAGTCTTTCGCTTTATCATGACAGTCAGTTTTCGTCTTTCTCTACTGAGGTGCTCATCCAGATGAACCATGGAAAAATCACAGTAGTTCTCCTGGTGCCACCTTAGCTGATAGAGCGGAACGTAAGGTAGCAAAACACGGGAGCCGGGCAAACCCAACTATTGACCAAAGACATGATTCGGAGCTGATGCATATAAGGCCAAACTCGTGACGCCGAACACTCCTGAAGGTATTCGGACTTTATAACATATACTGGGCTGAGTACCGCCCTCGATAATGAGCCTTGAATATACAGGTACGTGCATTAATCTGGCGTGAAAAAATGCCAATAACGCCAGTATCCCTCTCGGTTATTTTAAGTGCCCGGAGGGTGTGAAATAACAAGAGACAATAAAAAGGTTTACACAGGGTCTTAATCTAAAAAGAAACCTTTGAACGGGGCCCTGCTGCACGTCTGCGCCTTGGTCTCCGTCGTGCCGTATCCTAGAAGGGTGTGGCATGATGATCATCTGTAAAAAAGAAAAACCCAGGTGAAAGAATCTGGTGTGATCGTGCAAAAAGTTGGTTATTTTAATGAACCATGAGAATTCAATCTATTATTGTATTAATAGAGTCGAGCCAAACTATGGGCCTTTTTACATGCAGGCAGCCCCTAGCACCACCTATGGGGGTATATCCATCGACCCAAGCTCAGGTTTATCTGGGCTGCTACAACTAGTGGTGCGCCGGAAACATCTAGCTGTATCCGTGGTCTTGACGACTGATCATTTATTCGGGTTGGAGAGGCCGTTCAGTGGTTCGGCTGCTAGAGCTGCCACATATTCTTCCGCACGCAAGGAACGCTCTTTATTTCCGCTGATTGTGATGACGCCATGTGGACCGAGCATCTTAAGTTTAAGATACGCGTAATGTCGTATTGCATTGAAACGAGCGAAGGTCGTTCTTCCGAGTAGTGCGTGATAGCCACTTCGGAATGGAGCGATGTCAAAGATTAGTTCTTCACTTCGACAGTTGTCGGGAGAACCGAATACAACCTCCAATGTTAGAGAGCCTGTACAGCGGGCCTCTACGCCTGGTATTACTCCTTTAAAGGTAGTACTGCTTTGGCTAATTCTTGACGGGTCTATCCCCATTTTGTGGACGGTGTCCTGATATATCAGATTAATTAAGACTACTGCGGTCGTCCATAAGGACTCAGGTGAGATGGTATCCGTCAATTATTGGGTCGAGCACCAAGGCAGCCGAACCTCCATGCCGGATACTAGTCGGATGATCCCTGCGATCAAAAGTGATCTGGCAGGCCGACCATGGGTTGAATTTGGGGCGACGGGCTCTACAGCGTATACATCTCGGAGTGCGCGTTTACGCCTCCTCTTTGGTATGTGAGTTGCGTAAATCATGTTCACTGTTTTGACCTCTGGTGGAAATTTTTTTCTGTCCCCCAGTGTTCGGCTAGCGCGCTTCATCCTTGTCTTCAATTGGCTGCTCCTTCCCTTTGTGTTCGGCATTTAGCTTGCCGGCCTGCTTGAAGACCCAACATTCTCTGTTGGTGTGGTTCGCAGGTTTCTCGGGGGTGCCATGAATCTGACATGATCTGTCCAGAATTTTGTTTAGGCTGGACGGTCCATCTCTGCTGCCTTTAAATGGTTTTCCTATTGACCGGGTTGAGAGCCCCTGAATCCGGTATTTACCGCCGTGTTGTCTAGGTTGTCCTCCTTGTTTCGACGCTTGTTTTTATTGCGTCGCGGCTTCCCATTGCCATCCCTGACTTCGGATGTGCCTGGTTCGCTGGTGCCGCTGCGGGCCAACCAACTGTCCTCGCCCGCGCAAAAGCGGGTCATGAGGCTTGTTAGGGCTGCCATTGTCCTCGGTTTTTCCTGGCCGAGGTGTCTGGCGAGCCATTTGTCCCAGACACTGTGTTTGAAAGCCGCTAAGGCCTCAGCGTTCGGGCAGTCGACGATTTGGTTCTTCTTAGTGAGAAACCTGTTCCAAAGCTTACGAGCTGACACTCCGAGTTGTTGGATTATGTGACTTATATCGTCTGCGTCCGGAGGTCGGACATATGTCCCTTGAAAATTGGCCCTGAAAGCGTCCTCAAGCTCCTCCCAACTTCCAATTGATTTTTCGGGGAGGCTTTTGAACCAGTGCCGAGCTGGTCCTTTCAACTTGAGGGGTAGGTATTTGATGGCATGGAGATCGTCTCCACGAGCCATGTGGATATGAAGAATGAAGTCCTCAATCCAGACGGCAGGGTCTGTTGTTCCGTCGTATGCCTCGATGTTCACGGGTTTAAACCCCTCTGGAAATTCATGATCTAGTACCTCATCGGTGAAGCATAGGGGGTGCGCGGCACCCCTATATCTTGATGTTTCATGGCATGCTTCCCACGGATGTAGTGTTCGGTGTTGATTCCGAGCTGGTATTCGGTCGGTATAGTCATTTTGGTGGTCGTGATCCTGCGTAGGAGTGATACGTCTCCAACGTATCTATAATTTTTGATTGCTCCATGCTATATTATCTACTGTTTCAGGCAATATTGGGCTTTATTTTCCAGTTTTATATTATTTTTGGGACTAACCTATTAACCGGAGGCCCATCCCAGAATTGCTGTTTTTAGCCTATTTCAGTGTTTCGAAGAAAAGGAATATCAAACGGAGTCCAAAAGACCTGAAACTCCACGGAACCTATTTTTGGACCAGAAGAAGCCCATGGAGTACCGGAAGCTCACCAGGGGAGTCCCGGGCTGCCCACGAGGGTGGGGGCGCACCCTCGATGTCAAAACCGGCAGATCTCGGGTAGGGGGTCCCGAACTGTGCGTCTAGGCGGATGGTAACAGGAGACAAAGGACACGATGTTTTTACCCAGGTTCGGGCCCTCTCGATGGAGGTAAAACCCTATTCCTGCTTGATTGATATTGATGATATGGGTAGTACAAGAGTAGATCTACCACGAGATCAGAGAGGCTAAACCCTAGAAGCTAGCCTATAGTATGATTGTTGTTCGTCCTACAGACTAAAATCCTCCGGTTTATATAGGCACCGAAGAGGGTTAGGGTTACACAGAGTCGGTTACAATGGTAGGAAATCTATATATCCGTATCGCCAAGCTTGCCTTCCACGCCAAGGAAAGTCCCATCCGGACACGGGACGAAGTCTTCAATCTTGTATCTTCATAGTCCAGGAGTCCGGCCGAAGATGATAGTTCGGCTATCCGGACACCCCCTAGTCAAGGACTCCCTTAGTAGCCCCTGAACCAGGCTTCAATGACGACTAGTCCGGCGCGCATATTGTCTTCGGCATTGCAAGGCGGGTTCTTCCTCCGAATACTTCATAGAAGATTTTGAACACAAGGATAGTGTCCGGCTCTGCAAAATAAGTTCCACATACCACCATAGAGAGAATAATAATATTTACACAAATTCAATCTGCTGACGTATTCCATGGCGAGACATCACACCACGGCCAAGCCTTTATTTGAATCATTTTTACTGTTCCACCTCAGCGCGTTTAGCAAGGTGGTTTCCTTGGCACATCTTGTCAAAGCAGAGATCTTGTCCCCTTATTCCGGGATTCTCATCAAACGGGCATGGGTAACCCAACCGCGCCATTGATTACGGCGCTTGGGAGATAAGCGAGTTTTACCAGGCTGGTGGGGACGCATAGTTTCGTCCGTCCATATAAGGGGATAAGAATCCACCTTTTTACCTACGCCTTCTTCCTCCTTTGCTTATCCATTTCCGTGCACTCGAGCTCCAGCGCCCAAGTCCGCACATCTCGCCTCAACCTCCCCCAGCCATGTCCGGAGCGGGAGGCAAGTGGATGGCCTCCTCCGTCACGGAGGGGCACATCAAGAGGCTGCGGAAGGCCGGATACTTGTCCAGCGACATCGCGCATCGGCTCCCCGACAAGGGGCAGCTCATCCCCACCCCCGGGCCCCATGAGAGGGTGGTGTTCCTCACCCACTTCCTCCGCGGACTAGGTTTTCCACTTCACCCATTTGTCCGGGGGCTCATGTTCTACTACGGCCTGGATTTCCACGATCTGGCCCCGAACTTCATCCTCAACATCTCGGCGTTTATCGTCGTGTGCGAGGCCTTCCTCCGCATCAAGCCCCACTTCGGCTTATGGCTGAAGACCTTCAATGTCAAGCCGAAGGTAGTGGGGGGCCAGCAGGCGGAGTGCGGAGGCGCCATGGTGGGCAAGATGCCCAACGTTATATGGCTCGAGGGCTCCTTCGTGGAAACCATCAAAGGGTGGCAATCGAGGTGGTTCTACATCACCGAGCCGCGTGACCCTGAATGGGCAGCGCCCCCCGAATTCTGATCTGGCATCCCCACACGGCTCACCTCCTGGAAAGAGAAGGGCCTGACATGGGGTAATTCGGAGGAGCTGACCGGACTCCAAACCTGCGTCCAAAACCTTGTGAACAAGAAGATCAAGCTTGTCAACGTAGTCCAGGTCATGCTCATCCGCCGGATCCTCCCGTGCCAACAACGGGCCTCCAGCTTGTGGGAGTTTGATCCGGCACAACACCAAACCTTGAGCAGGCTCTTCGACACTACGTACGAAGATGCCTGGAAGGTGCTGTTCAAGGGCGCCGAAGCTCCCACATCCGCTACCGAAGATCGCGGATTCAACTCGCAGCGTCAAGCCGGCGAGGTAAGCTATTTTACCCTTTACAGGACACTTATTTTCCATAGTTTGACTCTATGTGGGACCTAAACTCCCCTACCTTTGACAGGCCTGGCAGAAGAAGTCCGAGCAGGTTAACTGTCCGGCTCCCTTGCCCGAAGACCCATCGGACGCCCAATTAACGGGGCTGTTGGCTCCGGCGCCTTATGTGGTGCCGGAGAAGAAGGCCAAGAAGAAGGCCACGGGAACCCGAAAGAGTTCCCGGCGTCAGGTGTTATCGGACTCATCGTCCGATGACTCCGAGGCAGACTCCTCCGTGAAGACGAGGAGGAGAAAAAAGAGACCTCTCCCCCATCCGGCGGAGAGAAGAAAAGGAAGGCCTCCCCAACTGGGGAGGCCGGAGGGTCCAAGAAGGGAAGGACCCTTCATCCGGACCACTCCACCAACACCGACGACGGCGAAGAGGAGTGGCCACCGAGGGCTAAGCCCCTGGCGACGTTGTAAGTGTCCGGATACTAGAATAACTCATGGCGTTTCGTTTGTCACATAGAATCTCTTAACGCCGAATATAACCCTGCAGCCCGCCCAAGGATGGGCTCGACACTTCAACGAGCGGCTCCCTGGCGCCATCGGACGTGGATAGCACTTCACTTCCGGTCGTCTCCTCCCCTCGCGTCGCGGATGACGCTGAGGTGGGGTCCCAAAAGGGGGCTAGCCAGGAGGAGGAGGTCCCGGAGGCGCCGCAAGGCAACCTCCCGGACTCTGGGCACAAGGGGGATCAAACCCCAAAGGGCTCTATGTCCGGCCCTGGGCCGGACTCCGCACCAGAACATTCAGCGGTTCCGGAGTCCGACGGGCGGCCCCTTCATAAGAAGGGCGAGACTGCGACACCGGTGACCTCCGTCCAACTGGAGGCACCGGATAATTTGCTGCAGGCGCTTAACGGCGCCTCCATCAACGAGGAGCACCGCACTGTTATGAGTGTGGTGATCCAGAAAGTTCAGTCCACCAAGAGCGGGCTGACTGAAGCCTGCGCCAGCCTTCTAACAGGCTTTGAGGTATGTATTTAAGATATGTAAAAATATTACCGCATAGACAGTAGCCCCTGATGCTCAGTTTGGTGTTCGGAAAGAAAAGACCGAATTGAGGATCTAAAAAAGATGTACGCAGGAGTTTAACATAAGTGTGTTAATATGGGAATGCAGGCTGCGCTGCTGACCTCTACCGCACTGACTGCGAAGGTTAATGCATTGAAGCAGAGCCTCGAGCGGTCCGAGAACGAGCTCGGCCTTGCCAAGAAGCAGCTCGAGGACAAGGAAGGTAAGTAATACCTTATGGGAGTATATAAAAAATGTGGTTGCAAAAAATAACAGGAATAACGTGAAATTGCAGGGGCCACGAACGAGGTGGCGACCCTGAAGGAAGCGGTGTCCAGGGCCGAAAGCGATGCGGCCACGGAACGCACCGAGCGAGAGAAGCAGGAGGTGCGGGTGGCGGAGGTGTGGCAAGAGCTCCAGGCTCTCGTGGAAAAACACGAGGGTTTGGAGCGTGACTCAAAGACTCGAGAGTCTGAGCTTGCCTCGGCTCTTCAGAGCGCCAAAGCCGCTAAGGCCGAAGCCCAAAAAGCCCTCCAGGAAATTGAGCAATAAAGAAGATAGCGGCGGGTAAGGCATTCTTCATGCAAAGCAAGCACGTGAAAGTGAATTACTTGTTACTTACCCGAATCCGGAGCTCTCCAGGAGCATTCGCAGATCTGCCCCGTAGTGTGTCCGACGCCGCCGCATTCTACCGGGCCGAGGAAGGGAGCTCGATGGAGAAGGTGTTCTGGTCTCAGCATGCTGAGGCCGGACACCCGGTGCCCCTGAGCAACCAGCTGAAGCAGCTGGTCGAGCTCCATAAGGTGGCCGAATAGGCCATGAAGGGCCTCATAGTTCGACTGTGGCCCGAGGAAACCGTGCCTGGGAGCTACTTCGGGCTGGTGAGGCGGCTGGTGGACGCCTGTCCATGGATTGTTGTCGTCAAGTGCTCCGTCTGCATCGAAGGTGCCCGTAGGGCCCTTGCCCGTGCTAAAGTGCACTGGGGCAAGATGGACGCTGAGAAGCTTGTGACGGACGCTCCGCCGCCGGGCAGGGAGTATCGCAAGCCCGAGATGTATTATGAGAACGTCTTGAAGGGTGCCCGCCTTATAGCGGGTGAATGCTCCAAAGATGTAATTTTTGAGTAAACTCGCATTTGTTATCCTGTACGCTTGAAAACTTGTTCATATGCGCTAAGCAACGCTTGTGAATTTAAAATATTACCTTCTGTGCGGCCGTTTACTAAATTTGAGAGATGGCGAGTCGTCGGCTTCTGCCCCCATGCCACGAGTGCTGGGGTGTTCGAGATAAACTTGAGCGCTATTATTCCCATTCTTGGGTCCTTCGAGGGAGGCGCTCAATGCAATGAACAAGGCAACCGGACTATAATGCTTGAACACTCTCACTTAGCCATATAATTCTATAATTTTAAATTTCGGCGAAGCCCCTAGTATTCGGAAGACCGAGTTCGGGGCGCTATCCATGCCTGGGACGGACAAAGCCGACTCCTCGCTCTAAGCGGCATGAGTCTTTAGGGACTCGTAGAGACCTCTCGAACAGCGACCGGCTCTCGCCCTATCATGACGGTCAGTTTTAGCTTTCTCCACTGAGGTGCTCAACCCAGCTCAACCGGGGCACAGTCGCAGTGGTTCTCCCAACGCTACATTAGCCGAT
The DNA here is from genome assembly GCF_018294505.1 of Triticum aestivum. Taxonomy (NCBI): domain Eukaryota; kingdom Viridiplantae; phylum Streptophyta; class Magnoliopsida; order Poales; family Poaceae; genus Triticum; species Triticum aestivum. The sequence goes on from NC_057807.1 coordinate 259,595,957, forward strand.
ATAACGGAATGGAAGGTACCAAAACATGGGAGCCGGGCAAACCCAACTATTGACCCAAGACATGATTCGGAGCCGATGCATATAATGCTATAAGTTCGGGGTGCCGCACTTGTGAAAGTGTTCGGACTTATCACACCATATGTTGGGGTACTTAAGCCCCTGGTGTATTTGTCCGTACCAAATCGTACGGATGAAACATATCATAAGTGAACATATATAGATAAGAAAAAGGAATGCAATAATAGGCAAAAGTTGTGCATTGTTTATTAAAAAAGCTGCGGTAAAAGCAGAACGATACAAATAGTGCGATAAGCAAGGGACGGGACTATTTGACATGTCCCCCTCTAGGAGCAAGCTGCGGGATGATATGTAAAGCAAGTATACTACTCGTTATAGAGACCACCTCTACACTCAACGTAGCTTTCTGCTTCCCTGGCTGTTGCATCGTGTGTTCGGTAATTCTACTGCCGGACAGGGCTTCTTGAAAAAGGAGTCCTGAAAGTAAGAGGAAAAAGAAGAATGACACAATTGGGAGCCCCTGCTGCGGTTGAGCCGCCCTTCTGGGCTTTCCGTGGTCGTGCCCCTCCCCCTATGCCCATGGTAATTTCAGAGAGTAATTATGTACGCGTAGTACTGGTTTCGCGATTTCGCGAGGGCTGGGGTTAGGGCCGATTGCTACGCGTGCTCGCAACGCGCCAGGCGGTCTTGTTGTTGGTTACTCCGGGCGCGCTTGACGGTGTCCGGCCATTTAATAGCCGGACTCGAGAATTGCCTTAAGAGGCTGCTTTGTACTTCTGCCGCGAGGGCCGCCGTATGCTCCTCTGTTCGGAGAGAGCGTTCGGTGTTTCCATTGACCGTAATGACTCCTCGAGGGCCTGGCATCTTGAGCTTGAGGTATGCATAGTGCGGCAGCGCATTGAACTTTGCAAATGCGGTTTGTCCGAGCAGTGCGTGATAGCCGCTGCGGAACGGGACTATGTCGAAGATTAATTCCTCGCTTCGGAAGTTACCCGGTGATCCGAAGACCACTTCGAGTGTAACTGAGCCTGTACAGTTGGCCTCCACACCTGGTATGACGCCTTTAAAGGTCGTCTTTGTGGGTTTAATCCTTGAGGGGTCTATGCCCATATTGCGCACTGTATCCTGATAAAGCAGGTTCAGGCTACTGCCGCCGTCCATCAGGACTCTAGTGAGGTGAAATCCATCAACGATTGGGTCTAGAACCAATGCGGCGAAGCCGCCATGGCGGATGCTAGTGGGGTGGTCCCTTCGATCAAAAGTGATCGGGCAGGAGGACCACGGATTGAACTTTGGGGCGACTGGCTCCATCGCATATACATCCCTTAGTGCACGCTTCCGCTCCCGTTTGGGTATGTGGGTTGCGTATATCATGTTCACCGTCCGCAGTTGTGGGGGAAAGCCCTTCTGTCCTCTATTGTTCGGCGGCCGGGGCTCCTCCTCGTCATCGCTATGCAGCCCCTTGTCATTGTTTTCGGCAGTTAGCTTGCCTGCCTGCTTGAACACCCAACAATCCCTGTTGGTGTGATTGGCTGGCTTTTCGGGGGTGCCGTGTATCTGGCACGAGCAATCGAGTATTCGGTCCAAATTGGACAGGCCCGGAGTATTTCTTTTGAATTGCTTTTTCCGCTGACCGGGTTTAGAGCCTCTGAATCCGGCATTGACTGTCGTATCCTCGGTATTATCGCCATTAATGTGATGCTTGTGCTTGTTCCGACACGACCTGCCCTTGTTGTCCTTGGTATCCGAATTACTAGGGCTTTTGGTCATGTTGTTACTACGAGCTAGCCAGCTATCCTCTCCCGCGCAGAAGCCGGTCATGAGTGTTGTGAGGGCTGCCATGGATTTCAACTTTTCCTGTCCTAGGTGCCGGGCAAGCCACTCGTCGCGGATGTTATGTTTGAAGGTTGCAAGGGCCTCTGCATCCGGACAGTCGACGATTTGATTTTTCTTGGTTAGGAACCATGTCCAGAATTGTCTGGCCGATTCTTCTGGCTGCTGAATTATGTGGCTTAGGTCATCGGCGTCTGGTGGTCGCACATAGGTGCCCTGGAAGTTGTCGAGGAATGCGGCTTCCAGATCTTCCCAACAACCAATTGACTCCGCTGGCAAGCTGTTAAGCCAATGCCGAGCTGGTCCTTTAAGCTTGAGTGGGAGGTATTTGATGGCGTGTAGATCATCACCGCGGGCCATGTAGATATGGAGGAGATAGTCCTCGATCCAGACCGCAGGATCTGTTGTGCCGTCGTATGATTCAATGTTTACGGGTTTGAAACCCTCAGGGATTTGATGATCCATCACTTTGTCTGAGAAGCATAGTGGGTGTGCGGCGCCTCTGTATTGGGCTATATCACGAAGCAACTCAAATGAGCTTTGTCTACTGTGTTCGGCCCGGCCGGAATTGCCATATCGGCGTGACGATTATCATCACGTATCGTGGGGCGCCCACGCGATCCGTAGATCGATCTTGTTTGCCTTGCCTTGTCCTCCAGTATATCCCGCAGGTCTGGCGCATTCTCCCGCGTCTTGGTGTTTTTCGAGCGACGCCGGGGTGCGGCTTGAGTGGAGGGCCGAGATGCCTCTCTGTCACGGCCACGAGGTGGCCGGTCGGCCGTATTATGCGCTGGTGATGTAGGTTTAGGTGCTTCCTCCTCTAATCGAGGTAGCAGCCTGCGTTTTGGGTAGCTCTTGGAGGGGCGTTCGAGTTCATACTCTTCGGCCGCAAGGACTTCAGTCCATCTGTCGGCTAGCAAGTCTTGGTCAGCTCTAAGCTGTTGCTGCTTTTTCTTGAGGCTGTTTGCCGTGGCCATAAGCCTGCATTTGAAACGCTCTTGTTCGACGGGATCCTCAGGCACGACAAATTCGTCGTCGTCGAGGCTTGCCTCGTCTTCGGAGGGAGGCATGTAATTATCGTCCTCTACCTCTCTGCCTGCCGCTCTCTCATGAGGGCTGGCTTCTCCATCCTCCCGCACTGAATCCTGCTGGAGGGAGTTGTCTTCGGCACTGTCTGGGGTGTTATTGCCTCCCGTGCCGGAATCGCCGTTTTTGCTGTGGCGGGATTTAGAGCGGCGCCGTTGACGCCGGCGCTTAGGTTGTTTCTTGGAGGGGTCATCCTCCGTTGTTCCATCGCCATTCCCATCTTTTGGGATATCCACCATGTAAATGGCGTATGATGAGGTGGCCTTCTAGTGCCCTGTAGGCGCTGGTTCTTGGTCGTCTCCTGCATCGTCGTCCATACCGTCGATGTCTTCGGAGTCGAAGTCGAGCATGTCGGTTAGATCATCGACAGTGGCTAGTAAGTGGGTGGTGGGTGGGTTTTGAATTTCTTCATCGTCCGCATCCCAACCTTCCTGACCATAATCCGGCCAGGGCTCTCCTGATAAAGAGAGAGACTTTAGTGAATTCAGGATGTCGCCAAAGGGCGAGTGCTGAAAGATGTCCGCGGTGGTGAACTCCATAACCGGCGCCCAGTCAGATTCGATTAGCAAGGCCGCGGGAGGTTCGGAGTCCGGAGAGGAGTCCTGCACCTTGGAGTCACGAGCTTCGCGAAGGATAGGGTTGGTGTTCGGCTCAATCGCCATAGAGATTGCAGCCCCCGAGGCGGTGTCCAGCCATCCATCCTCGATCGGCGCAGTCAGCTCCGAGCTAAGGGTCGGAGCGGACACTGGTGCGGCCTCCAGGGCACTGTGCGGCGGCAGAGCTAGATCATGCCCTTCGTGACAGTGCGGCGCGCTTGGCTGTGGCTCGAACCCGTCGAAGATCAAGTCTCCGCGGACGTCAGCCGTGTAGTTCAAACTTCCAAATCTGACCTGATGGCCAGGGGCGTACCTTTCGATCTGCTCCAGATGGCCAAGCGAATTGGCCCGCAGTGCAAAGCCTACGAATACGAAGATCTCTCCGGGGAGAAAAGTCTCACCCTGGACCGCATCATTGTTGATGATCGAAGGAGCCATCGGGCCTAAAGATGACAACACAGAGGAACTCTCAATGAAAGCACCAATGTCGGTGTCAAAACCGGCGGATCTCGGGTAGGGGGTCCCGAACTGTGCGTCTAGGCAGATGGTAACATGAGACAAGGGACACGATGTTTTTACCCAGGTTCGGGCCCTCTCGATGGAGGTAAAGCCCTACTCCATCTTGATTGATATTGATGATATGGGTAGTACAAAAGTAGATCTACCACGAGATTAGAGAGGCTAAACCCTAGAAGCTAGCCTATGGTATGATTGTTGTTTATCCTACAGATTAAAACCCTCTGGTTTATATAGGCACCGAAGAGGGATGGGGTTACATAGAGTCGGTTACAATGGTAGGAAATCTATATATCCGTATCGCCAAGCTTGCCTTCCACGCCAAGGGAAGTCCCATCCGAACACGGGACGAAGTCTTCAATCTTGTATCTTCATAGTCCAGGAGTCCGGCCGAAGATGATAGTTCGGCTATCTGGACACCCCCTAGTCCAGGACTCCCTCATCCACCGACGTACCTCCTGCACCCATATATACTCTTGTACCCTAAAACTTCCAGAACAGAGATTGGATCAGAAGTTCCGCCGCTGCAAGCCTCTATAGCCACGAAAAACCAATCGGGGCCCTCTCCGGCACCCTGCCGGAGGGGGCCATCATCACAGGTGGCCATGGAGGAGTATCCTGGAGGGGTCTTCATCACCATGAAGGCCAAGGACCAGAGGGTGGAGGCCATGGAGGAAGGAGCACAAGGGGGAGAACCTCTCCTCCTCTCTTCCGGTGGCGCCGGAGTGCCATCGGGAGGGGAATCATCGCCACGGTGATCGTCTTCATCAACATCACCATTATCATCACCATCCTCATCTCTTTTACGCGGTACACTCTCCCGCAAACCGCTGTAATCCCCTACTTGAACATGGTGCTTTATGCCACATATTATGATCCAATGATGTGTTGCCATCCTATGATGTTTTGAGTAGATATCTTTTGTCTTTGGGTTGACTGATGATCTAGATTGGTATGAGTTGTATGTTTTACTTTGGTGCTGTCCTATGGTGCCCTCCGTGTCGTGCAAGCGTGAGGGATTCCCGCTGTAGGGTGTTGCAATACGTTCATGATTTGCTTATAGTGCGTTGGTGAGTGAACAGAAGCACAAACCCGAGTAAGAGGGATTGTTGCGTATGGGAATAAAGAGGACTTGATGCTTTAATGCTATGGTTGGGTTTTACCTTAATGATCTTTAGTAGTTGCGGACGCTTGCTAGAGTTCCAATCATAAGTGCATATGATTCAAGTAGAGAAAGTATGTTAGCTTATGCCTCTCCCTCATATGAAACTGCAATAGTGATTACCGGTCTTGTTAACAATTGCCTAGGACAATTCCGCACACCGATCCACCATTATTCCACACTCGCTATTTATATTATTTAGTAATATATTCTAACTTAATGATAACAGCACCTACTTTTATGTTTTAGCTCTCCGATTTCATACAGAGTTATCCTCTTCATACCCACAACGTAGTTTTATTTCTCGTTACTAGTTGGAAGTAAACGTTCGGTGCACGTAGAGTCGTATCAGTGGCAGATAGGGCTTGAAAGAATATTGATCTTACCTTTAGCTCCTTGTGGGTTCGACACTCCATACTTATCACTTCCATCTTTGGAAAGTGCTACGATGATTCCTTGCACTTGGGGATTATCAAGCTCTTTTTTGGCGCCGTTGCCGGGGAGCAATAGCGTGGGGCTGATATTCTCGTGTGTGCTTGTTTGCTTTCTTCACTAAGTAGATTTTGTTTTTTTTCTTTTTGTTTCTATTTAGTTGTGGGTGAAACATACAAAAAAAATATTAAAAGAATGAAAATACAAAAAAATTTACTTGCCTTTCATGCCTAAGAAGTTTTTCAAAAAAGGAGAAGTAATTGGAAGGTTTTGCATTGAAGAAGTGAGGGTCGACCTTGAGCACTTGTGCTCATGCTCACAGAAACAATGTAGAATTTTTCATGGAAGTTTCTCTGTAAATAATTATCCCCTTGTATATATTCCTTGTATTATAAAAATAATATGCCAAGATTTGGTTTTAGGATGATTAGATTGCTTGTTTGCTTTGTGCAAAACAAAAACAGAAACTTTGCCTGTAGTGCATGAATTTACGTTTTTAACTGGAAAGTCAAATGATTCTGATTCTTTTTTCATATTACTTCTGTACAAATTTTTCAAATTTTAAAACTTAGTTTGTAATTTTAGAAGTTACATAAGTTTGCCAAACTTCCAGATTACTACAGACTGTTCTGTTTTTAACAGATTCTGTTTTGCATGTGTTGTTTGCTTATTTCGATGAATCTATGGCTAGTATTGTTGGGTTTGAACCATAGAGAACTTGGAATACAGTAGGTTTAACACCCATAAAAATAAAGAATGAGTTCACTACAGTACCTAAAGGTAGTAATTTGCTTTATTACACTAACGGATCTCACAAGTTTTTGTTAAAGTTCTGTGTGGATGAAGTGTCCGAAGGTCGAGGAGCTATCAATATGAGAAGAATAAAGAGAGGCAAGAGTTCAAGCTTGGGGATGCCCAAGCACCCCAAGTACATATTCCCAGGGATACTCAAGCATCTAAGCTTGGGCGTGCCCTGGTTGGCATCCCATCTTTCTTCTTCAACAATTATCGGTATACCTCGGGTTTAGTTTTGTTCACATGATTTGTGTCCTTTGTGTTTTTCTTTTTCTTCTAGAAACATGCTAGCATGAGATATCCCTTCATTGATTTATATAATACTTCATGTGCTTCACTTAAATCTTTTAAGTATGATCTTATAGAATTGCTCTTTGTGCTTCACTTAAATCTTTTGAGTATGGTTTTATAGAATGCTTCATGTGCTTCACTTATACACTTTGAGCTTGGATATTGGTTAGTTGTAGAATGCTCCCTGAACTTCACTTATATATTTTGGAGTATGAATAATGCTATCATTTAAAGTGGGTTTGGAAGAGTGTCAACTTTAGGAATTAGTGATCCCACTATTTTGGAAGTGTTGAATCTTAGTATGATATTTATGAAAGTGGATTTGGAAAAGTGTCAACTTTAGCTAGTAACGATTCCACTATTTCGGAAGAGGTTCCAATTGAGTATGAGAACAAAGTTTCTATCCATGATACTACTGAAAATTATTATGAGGGAGGAATACATGCTTGTAGGAGTTGCAATAATATTAAGTTTCCTCTCTATATGCTTAAAGTTTTGAAGTTATACTTGTTTTGCCTTCCTATGCTAGTTGATTCTTGTTCCCATAAGTTGTGTGCTCACAAAATCCCTAGGCATAGGAAGTGGGTTAGATTTGAATGTGCTAGTCATATTCTTCAAGATGCTCTCTTTGTGTTTCAATTCTTATCTATTATGTGAGCATCATTGAAATCATCATGCCTAGCTAAAAGGCATTAAAGAAAAGCGCTTGTTGGGAGACAACCCAATATTTACCCTTACCGTTTTTGTGTTTACATGATTAAGCTACTGTAGTAATCATGTTTTATAGCTTTTGTTTCAATAAAGTGCCAAGTAAGACCTTCGGAAAGACTTGGGTGATAGTTAATGTGATCTTGCTGTAAAAAACAGAAACTTCGTGCTCACAAGAATAGATGTCATTTTTACAGAAGAGTGCTCTTGAGTTGATTATTTTTGCAGAAGATTAATAGACAAATTTCTCACGTCCACCAATTTACTTCATAATTTTTGGAGTAGCAGAAGTATGGTTATTGTTCAGATCATTACAGACTGTTCTGTTTCTGACAGATTCTGTTTTCACTGCATAGTTTGCTTGTTTTCTAGTTTCTATGACTTATATTCCTCAATATAAATTGTAGAAATGATATGGTACAGTAGGAATTGTGTGATAACAATTATGAACCTTGTCTTTGACAGTACCAAAGTGAATGGTTTGCTCTTTATCATACTAATCTATCTCACGAAGTTTGGTTAAGTTTTGTGTGATTGAAGTTTTCAAGTTTTGGGTGAGATATCGGTATGAGGAGAATAAGGAGTCGAAAGACCCTAAGCTTGGGGATGCCCAAGGAATCCCAAGGTAATATTAAAGGAAGACTCAAGCTCCTAAACTTGGGGATGCCCCGGAAGGCATCCCCTCTTTTCGTCTTCAAATCTATCGGTACACCTTACTCGGAGCTATATTTTTATTCGTCACATGATATGTGTTTTACTTGGAGCGTCATTTTATTTTTGTTAGTATTAGCTATATGATATTTAGAATAGTGTTTTGCATATTTATTTTCAATAAAAATGTCAAGGATAGCCTTTACCATGCTTATTTTGCTAGTATACATGTTGCTGTTTGAAAACAGAAAGTTCACCGCTGTTGCAAAAATTCCCTAGAAAATTCAGAGCACGATATAATGTTGAAACTTTCTGAATAATGAGATCTGATAAATATAATACAGTGGGAATTTTCTTTCATAATTTTTGGAGTTAGGGAAGTATGATGAATCTTGCATTCTTTACAGACTATACTGTTTTGGCAGATTGCTGTTATGGTTGCATTGTTTGCATATGTTTGCTTGTTTAATGATTCTATTTGAGGATAGGAGTGTTAAATATGCAGAGGCATTTAGTATGCAATGTTGAATAATAATTTTAGTAATTTGTTACAATAGAAAATGATAAGGTTTTGCATTGGTTTATACTAACCTATCTCACGAGTTCTTGTTGAGTTTGGTGTGTATGAAGATTTTGAGATTTAGGAAACCGACGTATAAAAGGAATTAAGGAGGCACAAAAGCTCAAGCTTGGGGATGCCCAAGGCACCCCAAGACATTATTTCAAGAAGTCTCAAGCATCTAAGCTTGGGGATGCCCCGGTAGGCATCCCACCTTTTCTCTTCAACAACTATCGGTTAGTATCGGTTGAACCTAAGTTTTTGCTTCTTCACATGAGTTGTGCTATCCTTGCAATGTCATTTTATTTTGTTTAGCTTGATTTTTGAATAAAATCATTGGATCTGAAATATTGAATGAAAAAGAAAAGGACCCTCCCATGGCTAGTTAATTATTTGACTACTCAGTGTCTTTCACTCATATCTTTTAGAGTAGTTTGTCATTTACTCATGTGCTTCATATATATCCTATGAGTAAATGGGGGAATGAATTGAATGTCATAAATCTGAACTTTTATATGTTTCATTTTCTTATAACATGGTTAGTGATGACTTCACACATAGAAAGTATGAGGCATAAAAGTTGTTGAGAATTGGCAAACGTAGTTTTGGTCATCGTTGCAATTAATAGGAAGTAATAAGGAAAGAGGGGTTCACATACAAATATATTATCTTGGACATCTTTTATGATTGTGAAGCACTCATTAAGTATGACATGCTAAAAGATTTGACGTTGGACAAGGAAGACAACATAATGGTTTATGTTTTCCGATATCTCAGTTAAAGTATATTGTCATTGACCTTCCAAACATGTTGAGCTTGCCTTTCCCCCTCATGCTAGCCAAATTCTCAGCACCAAGTAGAAATACTACTTGTGCTTCCAAATACCCTTAAACCAGTTCAGCCATGAGAGTCCACCATATCTACCTATGGATTGAGTAAGATCCTTCAAGTAAGTTGTCATCGGTGCAAGCAATAAAAATTGCTCTCTAAATATGCATGACTTATTAGTGCAGAGAAAATAAGCTTTGTATGAACTTGTTGTGGAAGTAATAAAAGCGACGGACTGCATAATAAAGGTCCACATACAAGGGGCAATATAAAGTGATGTTCTTTTGCATTAAGATTTTGTGCATCAACCCTAAACGCACATGACAACCTCTGCTTCCCTCTATGAAGGGCCTATCTTTTACTTTATGTTTTTACTTTATGCTTGAGTCAAGGTGATCCTCACCTTTCCCTTTTTCATTTTATCCTTTGGCAAGCTCCTTGTGTTTGAAAGATCATGATATATATATCCAATTGGATGTAAGTTAGCATGGGCTATTATTGTTGACATCACCTAAAGGTGAATACGTTGGGAGGCAACACAATAAGCCCCTATCTTTCTCAGTGTCCGGCTAAAACTCCATAAACACAAGTATTGCGTGAGTGTTAGCAATTGTAGAAGACTATATGATAGTTGAGTATGTGGACTTGCTGAAAAGCTCTATTCTCGACTCTTTCTGATGTTATGATAAATTGCAATTGCTTCAATGACTGAGATTATAGTTTGTTAGTTCTCAATGAAGTTTCTGAACCATGCTTGACATTGTGAATAGATTGTTACTTGATCATGAAAAGTTTTATGAGATAAGCTGCTATTATGACACATATTGATGCTAGAAAAAGTGATTGGAATTACCATTGATCAAACTTAAGCACTTACTAGCATTCTGCATCAAAAATTATCTTTTTATCATTTACCTACTCGAGGACGAGCAGGAATTAAGCTTGGGGATGCCTGATGCGTCTCCAACGTATCTATAATTTTTGATTGCTCCATGCTATATTATCTACTGTTTCGGGCAATATTGGGCTTTATTTTCCACTTTTATATTATTTTTGGGACTAACCTATTAACCGGAGGCCCAGCCCAGAATTGCTGTTTTTAGCCTATTTCAGTGTTTCGAATAAAAGGAATATCAAACAGAGTCCAAAAGACCTGAAACTCCACGGAACCTATTTTTGGACCAGAAGAAGCCCATCGAGTACCGGAAGCTCACCAGGGGAGTCACAGGCTGCCCACGAGGGTGGGGGGCGCGCCCACCCCCTGGGGCGCGCCCCCCTGCCTCGTGGCCAGCTCGGAAGTCCACCGATGTACCTCCTGCACCCATATATACTATCGTACCCTAAAACTTCCAGAACGGAGATTGGATCAGAAGTTCCGCCACCGCAAGCCTCTGTAGCCATGAAAAACCAATCGGCGCCCTCTCCGGCACCCTGCCGGAGGGGGCCATCATCATCGGTGGCCATGGAGGAGTATCCCGGAGGGGTCTTCATCACCATGAAGGCCAAGGACCAGATGGTGGAGGCCATGGAGGAAGGAGCACAAGGGGGAGAACCTCTCCTCCTCTCTTCCGGTGGCGCCGGAGTGCCATCGGGAGGGGAATCATTGCCACGGTGATCGTCTTCATAAACATCACCATCATCATCACCATCCTCATCTCTTTTACGCGGTCCACTCTCCCGCAAACCGCTGTAATCCCCTACTTGAACATGGTGCTTTATGCCACATATTATGATCCAATGATGTGTTTCCATCCTATGATATTTTGAGTAGATATCTTTTGTCTTTGGGTTGATTGATGATCTAGATTGGTATGAGTTGTATGTCTTACTTTGGTGTTGTCCTATGGTGCCCTCCGTGTCGCGCAAGCGTTAGGGATTCCCGCTATAGGGTGTTGCAATACGTTCATGATTCGCTTATAGTGGGTTGGTGAGTGAACAGAAGCACAAACCCGAGTAAGAGGGATTGTTGCGTATGGGAATAAAGAGGACTTGATGCTTTAATGCTATGGTTGGGTTTTACCTTTATGATCTTTAGTAGTTGCGGATGCTTGCTAGAGTTCCAATCATAAGTGCATATGATCCAAGTAGAGAAAGTATGTTAGCTTATGCCTCTCCCTCATATGAAACTGCAATAGTGATTACCGGTCTTGTTAACAATTGCCTAGGACAATTCCGCACATCGATCCACCATTATTCCACACTCGCTATATTATTTAGTAATATATTCTAACTTAATGATAACAGCATCTACTTTTATGTTTTAGCTCTCCGATTTCATACAGAGTTATCCTCTTCATACCCACAACGTAGTTTTATTTCTCGTTACTAGTTGGAAGTAAACGTTCGGTGCACGTAGAGTCGTATCAGTGGCAGATAGGGCTTGAGAGAATATTGATATTACCTTTAGCTCCTTGTGGGTTCGACACTCCATACGTATAACTTACATCTTTGGAAAGTGCTACGATGATTCCTTGCACTTGGGGATTATCAAGGAGCACTCTTCCTAGATCCATAGATGGACCTGGCCATACCGGCTTTTTTTTCAGGTGCTCACGTAGATCGTGTGCTGACTTGTGCGCGACATCATTAGCCGCTTTGTCTCGGCCACAGGGTGGTCGGTCCGGCAGATCGGCCGTATTGTTTTTCGGCGGGATGGGCTCTATGGCCTCGTCATCGAATTCGGGCAGCAGCTTGCGCTTTGGGTAGCTCTTCGTGTGGCGATCACCACCGTGTTTTTCATCAGTGTCGAGCACTTTGTGCCATCTGGGGTTGAGTGTATCCTGCGCGGCCTTAAGCCTTTGCTTCTGCTTCTTCAAGCTCCTTGCGGTGCCGATAAGCCTTTTGTGGAGGTTTTCTTGTTCGAAGTTCTTTTCCGGGATGATGAATGCATCGTCGTCCGGACTGTTCTCCTCTCCGGAGACAGGTTGATGAGTTTTACGCTCGGCATCGCTGTGATCAGACAGCGGCCCCGGACTATGTTTGCCGTCCCCTGGCTCATCCTGCTCCATTGTTGGGTCCATGGGGTCGTCGTTGCCTTTAGAGTCGTCTGGGGCATTATTTGTGCCGTTATTGTTGTTTTTGCTGTGGCAGGATTTAGAGCGGCGCCAACGTCGGCGCTTTGGTTGCTTCTCAAGAGGGTTATCCTCCGTTGCATCCTTCCATTCCTCGTCGTTGTTTAATTTGGGTGTGTCCACCATGTATATATCATATGATGAGGTGGCTGTCCAGCGCCCTTTGGGTGGTGGTTCCTGTTCTTCTCCGGCATCGTCGTCCATACTGTCGATGTCTTCGGAGTCGAAATCAAGCATGTCGGTTGAGTCGTCGATAGTGGCTATTAAGGGGGTGGTGGGTGGGGTACGAATTTCTTTGTCGTCTGCTTCCCACTCAAGCCGGACATAGTTCGGCCAAGAGTCTCCTAACAGGGAGAGAGATTTCAGTGATTTAAGCACGTCGCCCAAAGGTGAGTGCTGAAAGATATCCGCGGAGGTAAACTCCATGATCGGTGCCCAATCAGATTTGATAGGCACGGATGCGCCCGGTTCGGAGCCTATGGCCGGAGACGAGTCCGAGGGTCCGATGACACAAACCTCATTGGAGGCGAAGTCTGTGTTCGGCTCTATCGCCGATGAGTATGTGGCCTCCAAGGCGGGGTCTATCCACCCGTCCTCGGATGCCACGATCTGCTCCGTACTAAGAGCCGGGGCAACCGCAGGTGTGATCTCCCGAACACCGTCCGATGGCAGATATAAGTCATGCTCATCGTGACTATTCGGCGCACCTGTCATGGGCTCGAATCCGTCGAAGATCAAGTCTCCACGGATGCCGGCGGTGTAGTTCAGGCTTCCAAACCTGACCTGATGACCAGGGGCATAGCTATCAATCTGCTCCAAATGGCCAAGCGAGTTGGCCCGCAGTGCGAAGCCGCCGATTATGAAAATTTGTTCGGGGAGGAAAACCTCACCCTGGATCGCATCGTTGTAGATTATTGAAGGAGCCATCAAGCCTTACCGTGACGACATAGTGGAACTCTCATTGAAAGCACCAATGTCGGCGTCAAAACCGGCGGATCTCGGGTAGGGGGTCCCGAACTGTGCATCTAAGGCTAGTGGTAACAGGAGGCGGGGGGGGGGGACAATGTTTACCCAGGTTCGGGCCCTCTCTATGGAGGTAACACCCTACTTCCTGCTTGATTGATCTTGATGATATGAGTATTACAAGAGTTAATCTACCACGAGATCGTAGAGGCTCAACCCAAGAAGCTAGCCTATGATTATGATTGTTGTTGGTCCTACAAACTAAGCCCTCCAGTTTATATAGACACCGGAGGGGGCTAGGGTTACACAGAGTCGGTTACAAAGAAGCAGATCTACATATCCGAATAGCCAAGCTTGCCTTCCACGCAAAGGAGAGTCCCACCCGGACACGGGACGAAGCCTTCAATCTTGTATCTTCATAGTCCCACAGTCCGGCACAAGTACATAGTCCGGCTGTCCGAGGACCCCCTAATCCAGGACTCCCTCATCCACACATGATGTGAAGAAGAAAAAGAAAAGACGGAGAAGCAAAGGTAGAAAAGTATCCCTCCCAAATGATGTTGCTTCTATTAATCATTGTGATGATGATAATTGCTATATTATTGGTGCTATCCATACTATTAATGATGAGAGTGATTATGCTTATGATAGGAAAAGGCCCAAGCTTGGGGATGCTATGCTTGATGTGAATGACATGTTTGAGAATATATTTGCTGCAATTAATGTTTGTCCCAAGCTTGGGGATGCTATGTTTAAGGAAGATGATATTTTTAGCCTCCCAAGTTTTGATGTGCAAATTTATTATGATGATAGCATGCCTCCTATTTATGATGGTTATATTGATGAAAGTGGGTTTGGAAGAGTGTCAACTTTAGGAAGTAATGATCCCACTATTTTGGAGGGTGTTGAATCTTATAATATTTATGAAAGTGGATTTCGAGAGGTCATGACTTTATTTAGTGATGAATCCACTACTTTGGAAGAGGTTCCAATTGATTTTGATGAGAGCAAAGTTGCTACTTATGATGATTATCGTGATGAAACTTAAAAAGTAGTGATGATTATATTTATAAAACTTGTCATGATTATGATTACCCTTTTTCTGAACAATACTCTTTTAATATGGAAACAATTTATAGTATTCGAGTCTCTTATGATACTCCCACTATTCCAAATAAGAAGAATTTTGCTTATGTGGAGAGTAGTAAAACTTCTATGCAAGTAGATCATGAAAAGAATGCTTTATGTGCTGGTTATATTGTTGAATTCATTCATGATGCTACTGAAAATTATTATGAGGGAGGAATATATGCTTGTAGGAGTTGCAATGATATCAAGTTTCCTCTCTATGTGCTTAAAGTTTTAAAGTTATGCTTGTTTTGCCTTCCTATGCTAGTTGATTATTGTTCCCATAAGTTGTTTTCTCACAAAATCCCTATGCATAGGAAGTGGTTTAGACTTAAATGTGCTAGTCATATTCTACATGATGCTCTCTTTATGTTTCAATTCTTATCTTTTATGTGAGCATCATTGAAATCATCATGCCTAGCTAGGGGCGTTAAACGATAGTGCTTGCTGGGAGGCAACCCAATTTTATTTTTGTTCCTTGCTTTTTGTTCCTGTTTAGTAATAAATAATTCTTCTAGACTCTGGTTAGATGTGGTTTTATGTTTTAATTAGTGTTTGTTCCAAGTAGAACCTTTGGGAAGACTTGGGAGAAGTTTTTATGATATTGCTGTAGAAAACAGAAACTTTAGCGGTCACGAGATTAGCTGCCATTTTTTACTAGAGAGTGCTTTTAGGTTGATTCATTTTGAAGATGATTAATAGAAAAATTCATCAGGACCACCAATTTAGTTCAGAATTTTTTGAGTTACAGAAGTATTCGAATGATACAGATTACTACAGACTGTTCTGTTTTTGACAGATTCTGTTTTCTATGTGTTCTTTGCTTATTTTGATGAGTCTATGAGTAGTATGGGAGGGTATGAACCATAGAGAAGTTGGAATATAGTAGATATTACACCAATATTAATTTAGAATGAGTTCACAATAGTACCTAAGTGGTGGTTTTATTTTCTTATACTAATGGAGCTTACGAGTTTTCTGTTGAGTTTTGTGTTGTGAAGTTTTCAAGTTTTGGGTAAAGATTCGATGGACTATGGAATAAGGAGTGGCAAGAGCCTAAGCTTGGGGATTCCCAAGGCACCCCAAGGTAATATTCAAGGACAACCAAGAGCCTAAGCTTGGGGATGCCCCGGAAGACATCCCCTCTTTCATTTTCATTCATCGGTAACTTTACTTGGAGCTATATTTTTATTCACCACAAGATATGTGTTTTGCTTGGAGCGTCATTTTTTTTGTCTTGTTTTGCTTGCTGTTTGAATAAAATACCAAGATCTCAAATTCTTAAATGTTAGAGAGTCTTCACATAGTTGCATAATTATTCGACTACTCATTGATCTTCACTTATATCTTTTGGAGTAGTTTGTCATTTGCTCTAGTGCTTCACTTAAATCTTTTTAGAGCACAGTGGTGGTTTTATTCTAAAGAAATAGATGAACTCTCATGCTTCACTTATATTATTTTGAGAGTCTTAAATAGCATGGTAATTTTCTTTGAACTTTCACATAAAGTGCATTGAATACTATGAGAAGTTTGATACTTGGTAATTGTTTAGAGATATAAAGGTGGTAATGTTAGAGTCATGCTAGTTGGGTAATTATGAAATTGAGAAATACTTGTGTTAAAGTTGGCAAGTCCCGTAGCATGCACGTATGGTAAGAGTTGTGTAACAAATTTGTAGCATGGGATGCTCTTTTGATTGCCTTCCTTATGAGTGGAGGTCGGGATCGCGCGATGGTTAACTCCTACCAACCCCTCCCCTAGGAGCATGCATAGTAGTACTTTGCTTCGAGGGATAATAAACTTTTGCAATAAGTATATGAGTTCTTTATGACTAATGTAAGTCCATGGATTATACGCACTCTTACCCTTCCATCATTACTAGCCTCTACGGTACCATGCATTGCCCTTTCTCACCTTGAGAGTTGGTGCAAACTTCGCCGGTGCATCCAAACCCCGTGATACGATACGCTCTATCACACATAAACCTCATATATCTTCCTCAAAACAGCCACCATACCTACCTATTATGGCATTTCCATAGCCATTCTGAGATATAGTGCCATGCAACTTTCCACCGTTCCGTTTATTATGACACGTTCCATCATTGTCATATTGCTTTTGCATGATCATGTAGTTGACATCGTACTTGTGGCAAAGGCACCTTCATAATTCTTTCATACATGTCGCTCTTGATTCATTGCATATCTCGGTACACCGCCGGAGGCATTCATATAGAGTCATATTTTGTTCTAGTATCGAGTTGTAATCCATGAGTTGTAAGTAAATAGAAGCGTGATGATCATCATTAGTAGAGCATTGTCCCTTGAAAAGAAAGGCCAAAAAAAAGAGAAAGGCCAAAAAAAGAGAAAGGCCAAATAAAAAAAGGGAGACCCAAAAAAAAAGAAAAAAGGGGGACAATGTTACTATCCTTTTCCACACTTCTGCTTGAAAGTAACACCATGATCTTCATGATAGAGAGCCTCCTATGTTGTCACTTTCATATATACTAGTGGGAATTTTTCATTATAGAACTTGGCTTGTATATTCCAATGATGGGCTTCCTCAAATTGCCCTAGGTCTTCGTGAGCAAGCAAGTTGGATGCACACCCAATTCGTTTCTTTTGTTCAGTTTTCATACATTTATAGCTCTAGTGCATCTGCTGCATGGCAATCCCTACTCCTCATGTTGACATCAATTGATGGGCATCTCCATAGCCCATTGATTAGCCTCGTCAATGTGAGACTTTCTCCTTTTTTATCTTCTCCACACAACCTCCATCATCATATTCTATTCCACCCATAGAGCTATATCCATGGCTTACGCTCATGAATTGCGTGAGAGTTGAAAAAAGCTGAAGCGCGTTAAAAAGTATGAACCAATTGTTTGGCTGAAACCGGGGTTGTGCATGATGGGAGCATTTTGTGTGACGAAAATGATGCATAGCCTAACTATATGATTTTGTAGGGATAAGCTTTCTTTGGCTATGCTATTTTGATAAGACATGATGCTTGTTAGTATGCTTGAAGTATTACTATTTTTATGTTAATATGAACTTTTATCTTGAATCATTTGGATCTGAACATTCATGCCACAATAAAGAAAATTACATTGAGAAATATGCTAGGTAGCATTCCACATCAAAAATTCTGTTTTTACCATTTACCTACTCAAGGACGAGCAAGAATTAAGCTTGGGGATGCTTGATACGTCTCCA
Source organism: Triticum aestivum (assembly GCF_018294505.1). NCBI lineage: Eukaryota > Viridiplantae > Streptophyta > Magnoliopsida > Poales > Poaceae > Triticum > Triticum aestivum. Next base: position 259,613,809 of record NC_057807.1, read on the forward strand.
ACGTATCTATAATTTTTTATTGTTCCATGCTATTATATTACCTGTTTTGGATGTTTATGGGCTTCACTACACACTTTTATATCATTTTTGGGACTAACCTATTAACCGGAGGCCCAACCCAAATTGCGGTTTTTTTGCCTATTTCAATGTTTCGCAGAAAAGGAATATCAAACGGAGTCCAAACGGAATGAAACCTTCGGGAGAGTTATTTTTGGAACGGAAGCAATCCAGGAGACTTGGAGTAGACGTCAGGGGAAGCTTCGAGGAAGCCACGAGGCAGGAAGGCGCGCCCTACCCCCCGCCCCCACCCTCGTGGGCCCCACGTGGCTCCCATGACCGACTTCTTTCACCTATATATATCCATATACCCCAAAAATATCTAGGATCACAACAGATCAGGAGTTCCGCCGCTGTAAGCCTCTGTAGCCACCAAAAACCAATCGGGACCCTATTTCGGCACCCTGCCGGAGGGGGAATCCATCACCGGTGGCCATCTTCATCATCCCGGCGCTCTCCATGATGAGGAGGGAATAGTTCACCCTCGGGGCTGAGGGTATGTACCAGTAGCTAGCTGTTTGATCTCTCTCTCTCTCTCTCTCTCTCGTGTTCTTCAGATGATACGATCTTGATGTACAGCAAGCTTTGCTATTATAGTTGGATCTTATGATATTTCTCCCCCTCTACTCTCTTGTAATGGATTGAGTTTTCCCTTTGAAGTTATCTTATCGGATTGAGTCTTTAAGGATTTGAGAACACTTGATGTATGTCTTGCATGTGCTTATCTGTGGTGACAATGGGATATTCACGTGATCTACTTGATGTATGTTTTGGTGATCAACTTGCGGGTTCGGTGACCTTGTGAACTTATGCATAGGGGCTGGCACGCGTTTTCGTCTTGACTCTTCGGTAGAAACTTTGGGGCACTCTTTGAAGTACTTTGTGTTGGTTTGAATAGATGAATCTGAGATTGTGTGATGCATATCGTATAATCATACCCAGGGATACTTGAGGTGATATTGGAGTATCTAGGTGACATTAGGGTTTTGGTTGATTTGTGTCTTAAGGTGTTATTATAGTACGAACTCTATGATAGATCGAACAGAAAGAATAGCTTTGTGTTATTTTACTATGGACTCTTGAATAGATCGATCAAAAAGGATAACTTTGAGGTGGTTTCGTATCCTACCATAATCTCTTCGTTTGTTCTCCGCTATTAGTGACTTTGGAGTGACTCTTTGTTGCGTGTTGAGGGATAGTTATATGATCCAGTCATGTTATTATTGTTGAGAGAACTTGCACTAGTGAAAGTATGAACCTTAGGCCTTGTTTCCTAGCATTGCAATACCGTTTACGCTTACTTTTATCATTAGTTACCTTGCCATTTTTATAATTTCAGATTACAAAAACCTATATCTACCATCCATATTGCACTTGTATCACTATCTCTTTGCCGAACTAGTGCACCTATACAATTTACCATTGTATTGGGTGTGTTGGGGACACAAGAGACTCTTTGTTATTTGGTTGCAGGGTTGCTTGAGAGAGACTATCTTCATCCTACGCCTCCCACGGATTGATAAACCTTATGTCATCCACTTGAGGGAAATTTGCTAATGTCCTACAAACCTCTGCACTTGGAGGCCCAATGTCTACAAGGAGAAGGTTGTGCAGTAGACATCAAGCTCTTTTCTGGCGCCATTGCCGGGGAGGTGAGTGCTTGAAGGTATATCTTTAGATCTTGCAATCAAACCTTTTAGTTTTTTTGTTTTATCACTAGTTTAGTTTATAAAATAAAACAGTAAAAAATGGAATTAAGTTTGCCTCATATGCTTCATCTTTTCAATATCTTTCTTGAGAATGATGGAAAGGAAAATTGTGCTCAAGTGCTAGAAGAAGAAGTCTATAAATGTTTGGCACTAAATCTTTGAATGATGAGCATGATTGCAATGTTGTTAGTATGAACTCTTTGAATATCCATAGTACTAATGATAATTGCACTAGTCATGATGAAAAATGTCTCTTATAAGCATGTCAACTTTTGTGGAGTGCATAGAGTTTGCAAGTACACACCAAATAGGGAAGATAGATTTCACAAGAGGCATAAGTATTTAGAAACCAAATGGTTGCAAGAAAGGCTAGATGTTTGTGCTGAAAATTAAAATTTCTTTGCCATCCTTGTGAACTTTGCAACGAACATGATCATTTAAATCCCCAATGCAAATTGTTTCATGATCGTATCGTGTCCAAAAATTATGATGACTTGATTTCCCTTGCACATCATAATGAACTTAGTTTGCTTGTGGGTTATGAAGAAATGAAACGTATAACTAAGGATCTTCCAGAATTTGTCCTTAATAAAGTTCATGATTTTGATCTAGAAGAAATTTTTATGTATTGCGCGGTGAATTGCATTGAAAATCCTTATATTGCCAATTACATAAAGAAAAGAAAACAAATAGAAGATGAAGAGAATACTAATGAAAGGGAAGGCACTTCCCAATATCCTCCTATTATTTCTTATGATGAATCAGGTAACGAGGAGGAGCTTCCAATTCAACCAATCTCATTAATAAGGAGCTCGAAAAAGAGGGTTAAACCCACACATGATGTGAATAAGAAAAAGAAAAGACGGAGAAGCAAAGGTAGAAAAGTATACCTCCCAAATGGTGTTGCTCCTATTACTCGTTGTGATGATGATAATTGCTATACTATTGGTGCTATCCATACTATTAATGATGAGAGTGATTATGCTTATGATAGGAAAAGGCCCAAGCTTGGGGATGCTATGCTTGATTAGAATGACATGTTTGAGAATATATTTGCTGCAATTAATGTTTGTCCCAAGCTTGGGGATGCTATGTTTAAGGAAGATGATATTTTTAGCCTCCCAAGTTTTGATGTGCAAATTTATTATGATGATAGCATACCTCCTATTTATGATGGTTATATTGATGAAAGTGGGTTTGGAAGAGTGTCAACTTTAGGAAGTAATGATCCCACTATTTTGGAGGGTGTTGAATCTTATAATATTTATGAAAGTGGATTTTGAGAGGTCATGACTTTATTTAGTGATGAATCCACTACTTTGGAAGAGGTTCCAATTGATTTTGATGAGAGCAAAGTTGCTACTTATGATGATTATCGTGATGAAACTTAAAAAGTAGTGATGATTATATTTATAAAACTTGTCATGATTATGATTACCCTTTTTCTGAACAATACTCTTTTAATATGGAAACTATTTATAGTATTCGAGTCTCTTATGATACTCCCACTATTCCAAATAAGAAGAATTTTGCTTATGTGGAGAGTAGTAAAACTTCTATGCAAGTAGATCATGAAAAGAATGCTTTATGTGCTGGTTATATTGTTGAATTCATTCATGATGCTACTGAAAATTATTATGAGGGAGGAATATATGCTTGTAGGAGTTGCAATGATATCAAGTTTCCTCTCTATGTGCTTAAAGTTTTAAAGTTATGCTTGTTTTGCCTTCCTATGCTAGTTGATTATTGTTCCCCTAAGTTGTTTGCTCACAAAATCTCTATGCATAGGAAGTGGGTTAGACTTAAATGTGCTAGTCATATTCTTCATGATGCTCTCTTTATGTTTCAATTCTTATCTTTTATGTGAGCATCATTGAAATCATCATGTCTAGCTAGGGGCGTTAAACGATAGCGCTTGCTGGGAGGCAACCCAATTTTATTTTTGTTCCTTGTTTTTGTGCCTGTTTAGTAATAAATATTTCTTCTAGACTCTGGTTAGATGTGGTTTTATGTTTTAGTTAGTGTTTGTGCCAAGTAGAACCTTTGGGAAGACTTGGGAGAAGTCTTTATGATCTTGCTGTAAAAAACAGAAACTTTAGCGGTCATGAGATTAGGTGCCATTTTTTACTAGTGAGTGATTTTAGGTTGATTAATTTTGAAGATGATTAATAGAAAAATTCATCAGGACCACCAATTTATTTCAGAAAAAATTGAGTTACAGAAGTATTCGAATGATACATATTACTACAGACTGTTCTGTTTTTGACAGATTCTGTTTTCTATGTGTTGTTTGCTTATTTTGATTAGTCTATGAGTAGTATCGGAGGGTATGAACCATAGAGAAGTTGGAATACAGTAGATATTACACCAATATGAATTTAGAATGAGTTCAGAACAATAACTAAGTGGTGGTTTTATTTTCTTATACTAACGGAGCTTATGAGTTTTCTGTTGAGTTTTGTGTTGTGAAGTTTTCAAGTTTTGGGTAAAGATTCGATGGACTATGGAATAAGGAGTGGCAAGAACCTAAGACTGGGGATGCCCAAGGCACCCCAAGGTAATATTCAAGGACAGCCAAGAGCCTAAGCTTGGGGATGCCCCGGAGGGCATCCCCTCTTTCGTCTTCGTTCATCGGTAACTTTACTTGGAGCTATATTTTTGTTCACCACATGATATGTGTTTTGCTTGGAGAAATATTTGAAGGGCAATAATTTTTTTAGTGAAGCCAAGAAAAAATCACTACTAAAACATCACAAATTCTTGAGCCATCACCTCAGCGTTGTTGTTATTGCTGTAGTGTGTCACCTTCTTGGTTATCTTGGCGTTGGCATTATAGAGCTTGCCCTTGGTCCATGGCATCTTGTTCTTGGCGACGATGTCATTTGCGCTCTCGAAGACGACCTTGCAACCCATTGCCATGGAATGGATTTTGCGAAGCTTGACGATCTTGGTGACCGTCTCGCCGATGAGAATGATATCATGGAGGACTTGCGTCAGAAGAGGTGTCCGGAGAGTGCTGGCTTGAGTGGCGCCTCTTGATGAAGAAGATGTGTAAGAAGTGCAGTTGACCATCAAGACATGAAATTCTTCAATTTGAGTGGATAGCTAGGCGTCAAGATAGTCCCAGGTTTTTGCTTCCAATTGGCATAAGTCGGTGGCGATGTCAGGACCCCGACTCAATGCCACATCGATCTAGCATGTAACACCTCATATCACTTTGCGGCCTCACGCACGGTATTCCCACGGGTGTCGCCTTACCTTTGCCCGGGACCGTTTGCGCCTTTTGGCACACGTATATGACAGTGTCGCTAGCATCCATATGATAAGGAGCCCGGGCTGACATGGCTAGTCGTAAACCCAAAGCGGCACAGACTTACAGGGACAGGCATCCATGACCCAGCATCGAACATGTCGGTCATCAGCGAGTGAATCCAGGCTGTAGCACTGGGCTAGCAGGACTCCGGTGAACCGGGCTGTAGCAGGCTAACAGGACTCCGGTATTCACCGCGTGACATTTCCCCGAAGGGACAGACACAGGAACGACGAAGGACACATGCCGGCCAGCCTAAGTGTTCCGGAGCAGTAGCAAGCTACCATGGCTCGGTGGAAACACTAGGAGACATTTCCCCGTAAGAGAGGCTACTAAAGATAAACAACTAGATGGTCAGATCCCACACATACCAAGCATTTCAATAACATACACACAATATGCTTGATATGTGCAAATACAACATGGCATCACAACATGACTCTATGACTCAAGTAATCTATTCAATAGGCTCCGAGGAGCGAGATATTACAAACATGGGTCTCATGACCCAACATTCAGAGCATACAATCAAGCACAAGCGGAAGCTATCATGTCTGAGTACAGACATCTATAAATGAAAAAGGCTGAGAAGCCTGACTATCTATCAGATCCTGCCGAGGGCACAAGATCGTAGCTGAGGTATCAAGCTAAACGTCGAAGTCCAAGCGGAACTACTAGTGAGACTGAAGTCTCTCTGCAAAAACATAAAATAGGCAAACGTGAGTACAAATGTACCCAGCAAGACTTACATCAGAGCTATCTACATATGCATCATTATCAACAAAGGGATGGTGGGGTTTAACTGCAGCAAGCCAGCTTTGACTCGGTGGCTAACCTGAACTATGACTCTCTTTTGAGGTGGCGCACACGAGTCCACATATTCACCATATCAATACACCACTATGGATCCGCTCCCGTCTCCCTACGAGAACGCCATCCATAGCACTCACGCTTATCTTGCGTATTTTAGAGTATCCACTTTCACTTGTCTATGAACTGATATAAGCAACCCAGAAGTCCTTTTCCGTGGACACGGCTATTCGAATAGATGATGATAACCCTGCAGGGGTGTACTTCTTCATACATGTTTCCACCACTTAGCGTCTGCACACGACATGTGCTCGGCAGACTTCAAGCGAAAGCCGACGTGGGTGTAGACCACGACCTACCTAAACACTCAAGTCTCTAGTCCAGGTTTATCGCCTATTCGGGTTCCATCCATGAGGAGATCCGGCCGGAGTTTCGCTCACAGCCCCAAACGATGTGAACAGGGTTCCGTGACACCAAACGGGCGCCCGGTTTACCCGGCCACGTGCCTACCGCATCACAGCCCACCCCTACGGTCAGCGCTGTCCACGGCCTCCAGCATACTACAAACACCAGAAACTACTTGCAACTCCTGGACAGAGGACGAGGGTGAATAAGAAGTCGAGCGGGGTCATATTTCAGGGCCCAATGTATGGTAGTAGCTGAATCATGGATCACAAACACAGAACTCAGTTCCTAAGGACGGCTTCAATGAGACAACCCACCATGTACTCCTACATGGCCTCTCACCGCTACCTTTACCAAATCGTATTCACACACTTAGCTCACACACAGTAGGACATGTTCACACACCTCTGATTCATCCCCGATGAATCAGACCTGACTCAACTCTAAGCAGTAGCAGGCATGACAAACAAACATGAATGAGTAGGCACAACAGGGCTCAAACAACTCCTACTCATGCTAGTGGGTTTCATCTATTTACTGTGGCAATGACAGGTCATGCAAAGGATAAGGGGGTTCAGCTACCGCAGCAAGTAACAGATGAATCGGTGTTGTCCTAATGCAGTAAAAGAGAGCAGAAGCGAGAGAGTGGGATTGTATCGGAATGAACAAGGGGGTTTTGCTTGCCTGGCACTTCTGAAGATAACATTGAGTCTTCATCAGTGTCAACGATCACATCCTCGGTATCACGTCTATCGAGAGGGGACAAATACCGGCAACACAGAAGGAAAACAATCAATGCAATGCACAATATGATGCATGATCATGACATGGCAAAATGAATGTGTTTTGGGCTAATGCAACTAGCAACGGATTAAATGAAGTTGGTTTGAATACAAGATTCAAATTCAAACTCCATATGTGATTATTTAAATGCCCTTTAATTGATTTGTGCTAAACAGCAGCTATAAGTTGTTCTAACATGCATGAAAATGGTACAGATGGATTCCTTGAATTTTTCTGATAATTTTTCATATATAAATTATTTAATTTGGAGTTACGGTTAATTTTCTATGATTTATTGAAGTTTTAGGCATTTTCTGGAATTTCAGAATTAAATTAAATCCAGAAATTGAATTAATGCGCCAGCCTGACGTCATCATGGCGTCAGCAGGGTCAACTGGGCGCCTCCAGGTCAAACCTGACCTGTGGGACCCATATGTCAGTGTCACAGGAGTTAATCCCGGTCAAACCCAGCGCTGACTGGGGTTTGACCAGGGGTGGGGCCTACTGTCAGTGGGTCAGTGGCTTAACTAAAAGTAGTTATTAACTTAACCAAAGTTAGCAGGGGCCGGGCCCACCTGTCATGGACCTAGGGGAGGTCAAACCCCTGGTCAGCCGAGGCTAACACGCCGGCGGCTCGTCGCCGGTGAAGCCCGAGACGGCGGAGGGGGTCGGAATTCCTCCTCCGGCGACCATATGGCCGGCGGAGGGCAGCTACGCGTAGCTGGGAGTCGCCCGCATCCATTTGTGCAAACGGCAGGGGCTGAGGTGGCTCGAGCTCACCGGAACGGGGTCCGCGGCGGCGACCGGAGTTCGGGCCAGCACGGGCACGGTGCTACGCTTAGCGAGCGAGCGAGCTGAGAGGCTGGGCGGGCTCCTGGGAGATCCACGAGCTCGAGGTCGTGCTCGGACGCGAGTTCGGTGACCTGCAACGACGGCGGCGACATCGCCGGCGGAGCCGAGCTCGCGGCTCCGGTGGAATCGAGGCTACAGGGCGCAATCGAAGGGGAAAAGAGGGAGGGGAGGCGTGGGAGCTCACAGCGGTGACCGTAGGGGTGGTTAGCCGGCTCGGGGACGCGACGATGGTGGTGAATTGACGATGAAGATCCTCGGCGGCCGGCGATGGAAACGGCGATGGTGGCGGCGTTGCAGCACGTCCGGGAGGTCCGTAGCTCAACGAGGAGGTGGAGGGGGTTGTGGCGGAGCTCGCAAGCACAGCGAGGGGTCGAGGGGAAGACGGTGGCTGCGGTGGTGCTCGTCGGTGGCGGCGGCTCCGCTCGGGTCCGAGAGGGAGAGAGAAACAGAGGAGGGGGAGAGCTCGGGAGGGAGTGAGGGGCGGTCGGGGAGGCGCGTGGCGTCGTCCGGGCGTCGCTGGGGAGGCCAGGGAGGAAGCAGGAGGTGGCTAGGGGGGGAAGCAGGAGGTGGCCGAGGCAGCGTCGGCGAGCGCCACGCCTCGCCTCTGCTCGTCCTCCTGGCAGAGGAGGAAGAGGACAAAGGAGGAGGAGGTGGGCTGGGCCGGCCACTTGGGCCGCCAGGTAAGCCCAGGTGAGATTCCTTCTCTCTCTCTGCTTTCTGTTTTATATTTCTGTTTTCTATTTTGTTCTGTTTTGTTTTAGTTTAGTAAAATACTAAACCATTTTAATAAATTCTGTAGTTTATTATGTGGTTTGCTAAAATATATACAAAGCCACTCACAAACTTCCAGAATTATTTGGAGTCATATTTAATATATATTAAATATAAATCCAAAGAAAATAGTTATTGGATTAATTCAAATGGCCAAAATAAATATCTCTGTGACTCCAAAAATATTGGTTTAAATTTTACCTCTCACCAATATTTCCATGGAATAACAGGAACATTTTCTTGGACTCATTTGAGAAGATTTAATTGTTGGTTGTTTTTAGAGGTTTCTGAGGCTTTGAAAATTCCTCAATTCAATTTCATTTGAGTTTAAACATGATGCTCACATGAGGCTAACCTAGAGCAATGCCTGAAGCTAGGGATGTGACAACTCACCCCCACTAAACAAGAATCTCGTCTCGAGATTCAAGCGTAGGGTAGGATGAAGGGGAAACGCAAACTAGTACAATCTTCACGATCCAGGGTGCACTTCAGTTGAACGTTGATTCATTCACCATCTTTGACTCGAGGTCTTGCTTTGAGAAATCCTGTCACATGACATGGAGGGAAGAAGGAGACTCTAGAAGGGTCGATCTTCTCGAAGATCGAACAACTCACAGAATGAGACATAGCAACATCTCTTGAGCTGGGAGACGAAGCACAGATCTGAAGAAATGGAGTGAGACAGATGACGAGAGTTTACTAGGTAGACAACAACTTCACGCTTAAGGTGGTAATCGGTTGTCAACGTAGCGAGGAGTTGAATTGCCATGATACCATAACGATACACCTTAGGGAAGGTGACTCGAAGATACATCCCCTTAAGTGGCAAAAAGAATTACTTTTGATTCAAAGATCATTGAAACTCTTTAAACCAGCCTAAGACAATTCTCGAGCGATCGTTTGGAGGGGGTCAGTAGAATGGTATACTCAGACTTGGATGATGTGGATTACCTTGTTGAAGACAACGTAATGGATGAATTTTGCTTATCACCGGAAATGGAAGAGACCCATGGTAGAATGGCACATTGGCGGTGCAAGCTGGAAACAAAATGCAAATGCTGGGAATGATTCTGGTAACTGGTGAAGAACCCAACAATAGAGAGTGAATTCACTGTTGGAGTGGTTATAGCATAACCGAGGAAATCTGGGGCAATCCCAGCTAGTGCCGATGATAAGACGTAGCGCTTGTGCGTGCTCTCAAGAACTTGAGCATTTCCATAATCATCAAGGTTTTACCACATCCGTGTCAAGGATCCTGGCAACACAACATACTACCATGATGAATAGCGATGGACGATGCAGATGCGAAGGAGGATAACACTTTCTCAGATTTCACCTTAGCGAGGCCAAGCAAATAAAATCTGGATGATCGACCGAGAGACATTTAGCACTCCGCTTCTAATGTTCTCCTTGATGTGCTAGTATAACCCATTCATAGATATGGTTTGATATCTAAAACATCAAGTAAAAGGTCGGACTTCGGGAACACAAAAATCCATAGGGGCAACTAGGGAGTAAATCCTACGAAATCCCTAGGGGGGGGGTGGCCAACTTCCTCAAACAAGATACTATAATAATAGGTCTACCGGATGGGTGTGTTGGCCACGACATCCACCTTACCGGTTATCGAGAGACCAATATTATAGTTCTTAGGGAAATGTTCCAACCATCATATCTGCCTGAGATTCAGCTCTGGTTGGTGTTAGGATATTCCAGGCTCATCGAGTCTTAGGAAGAAAAATGAAAGTTTGCAACACAAATCGACGAGATGACGTTGCGGGATTCTCGGGAGATGAACTACGATAGCAAGCTCCAAAACATGAGCTGGTTCTGCTACAAACATGTGAACACGTTGTCCCAGACAAGCATGACCACGTGGTAGTCTTATAATAAAACACTACCGAGTTCAGGAGGGGGAACCATCAACGAGGGTATCGAAGTTCTTTCATAAGTCCGGATTAGCTCTTATGAAGATACTCCTTCTCCTTGAACAAATCAATCAGTGGCTTGGTGTGCTAGGATACACATATGGAATGAAGGTTGCAAGTCTCCAGACCACAGAATACTTCGCACGTGTGCATGACTGACTTGCGATGATTCCAGAGGAAGCAACATTGACTTTCTCGAGTCCACAGCGGCAACTTGCATCAAATGCACATGAACTAGAGGAAGTCACTTCTTACATCCGAACATATGCTTCATGAGCTAGCATGAGCAAATGCTTTCAAAAGTTTCCAACACTAGCTTAATGTTCAGCAAAATTATGGAGAAGACAAGGATGTTGTCAATGGGCACAACAACAATTCATCTGGGTTTCCTTTTAAAAGGAATTCCATAGTTAAGTGAACACGGTGATAGCACTGGTCAGACTAAAGATGTAATGGTGTATGCTCGAGGGATCAACCACGAATAAGACAACATTACGAGCATCGTTGGTACTGATTTGATTTGACGATAGCCCACACTCAAATCAAAGGATTGATAAGACAATAGGTCCAGCATCTGATCACAAGGACCAATCGATGAAGATATCATCTTTCTTCAACACACACTACACAAGAATATCCCTTTGGAACGAACTAAGTCAGACAAGCTTTTATCTTCCAACTCTCCAAGTTGTTGTCTAGCTTAACCAACTAGCTCAGGGATATCTAACACCGATTCTTGGAGAGAAGGTGGTTCACAAGAAACCAACTTGATCACGAGCTCAACATAGCGGTCAGGTGACAACCTGGTAATACTTCTGAGAAGATCTTCGGAAAATCACGAAGCACCGATATGTTGCTAGGCTCGAGAACAATCTTGCTTTTGAGGGCAAGACGATATGATCAAATGAGTGAGGACTTGACAAGATCCTAACTCATCAATCGAAGGGTGCACCGAAATAAGGACTAGGTAGCACGATCAGTCTTAGAAGGATGATTCGAAAACCAACATACTAAGAATGAAATTATTATCCTTTAACTACCAAGCAACAGAGTTGCTAGCAGTATTGATTTCACACATCACAATTCATTTGTCGGTATTCCGGTTGCATCAACACGAGGGCCGAGGAATGAACAGTGATGGCAAGAAGTATCACTGTACCAAGAGTTCATGGGATGGTGTGCAATTCCTATAACAATCTCGATATAAAATATGTAATACTCCAAGGTAGAGCAGAACCAAAAGCTGGATTGGCATTTGATCTGCGGAATACAACTACTTTGACCCAATCCTAGATATGGAAGAGGTACTGGAGTTTGTTTCTCCTAGTCATTCCGGAATAGAATGGCTTGACAGACCACAAGAGTCATAGGCATCGATGAACGAACGCACGCATACTCTTGACTATCAATTGATAGACGAGGGTCAGAATGCAACTAAAGAGAACAACTCAAAGGAACATATAACTTTCTGAGTTGTGGATGCATAGATTAGTATGTCGAACCAAGTTCAACATATTTCTTCCGGATAACCCATGCAGAAAGGTAGAACTGGCAGAGTCACGATTTATGAATGGAGAACTCCTCAAGAGTACTCTAATTGTGATTTTTTTTGATCCAATAAACATCTGCCATAAGTAGTTCATGGTATTTGGAAGAAGAAGATACCACGGACTTCAAGGACTATCGCAAAGGTTACTAATATCCTAAAGGCACTAGCAATTACTATCAACATGAAGTAGGTAGAGTGAATCTCGGGTTCAGAACCCAGGAGTAGAATACCTACTACTAAGTAGCATCACGGGATGCTTCCGAGAATAAAGGCCAGAATCTTCACACTAGGACCACAAAACATTGCTAGATTACTAGGTGACTCCCTAAACACCTAGGGCCATAATAATAATTCCAACATATATGTCGAGGCAATAATTACCTCAACACACCGATTAGTGTGGTTAATCTGGCCCATGGGAACATCGGAAACAGAAGGAAGGGATTTGCAAATGCATCGGACTATTTAGAAACCTGGGATGACTCGGACAGCATAACGGCTATAATTGCTCAAAAAGATTTGAGACAATCACAAAAACGGTGGCATAACCACTCAGAAGTACAATATCAAGGTTTCGAGATCAACAATTAACATACGGAAGTAGTAGGAACTGAACTGAGACTTAAATCCAACAATCTTATAAGTCTACTGATTAGTAACACGTGATCCTAATAGAAAGAAGAGATAGCCTAGTTCTTAATCCCCGCAGGAAAGATAAGATGACTCAGATCAGAAGGGCATGAGGTATAAGGAGTAAAAAGAGCCTTACGTTCCATCCCACAATCAATTCCCTTATATAACTAAAGAATTTCTAAACTCAACTTCGACCAGTTTGGCTTGGTAATCCTACAGGCAGTCAAGCTCTGATACCAACGCTGTCAGGACCCCGACTCAATGCCACATCGATCTAGCATGTAACACCTCATATCACTTTGCGGCCTCACGCACGGTATTCCCACGGGTGTCGCCTTACCTTTGCCCGGGACCGTTTGCGCCTTTTGGCACACGTATATGACAGTGTCGCTAGCATCCATATGATAAGGAGCCCGGGCTGACATGGCTAGTCGTAAACCCAAAGCGGCACAGACTTACAGGGACAGGCATCCATGACCCAGCATCGAACGTGTCGGTCATCAGCGAGTGAATCCAGGCTGTAGCACTGGGCTAGCAGGACTCCGGTGAACCGGGCTGTAGCAGGCTAACAGGACTCCGGTATTCACCGCGTGACATTTCCCCGAAGGGACAGACACAGGAACGACGAAGGACACATGCCGGCCAGCCTAAGTGTTCCGGAGCAGTAGCAAGCTACCATGGCTCGGTGGAAACACTAGGAGACATTTCCCCGTAAGAGAGGCTACTAAAGATAAACAACTAGATGGTCAGATCCCACACATACCAAGCATTTCAATAACATACACACAATATGCTTGATATGTGCAAATACAACATGGCATCACAACATGACTCTATGACTCAAGTAATCTATTCAATAGGCTCCGAGGAGCGAGATATTACAAACATGGGTCTCATGACCCAACATTCAGAGCATACAATCAAGCACAAGCGGAAGCTATCATGTCTGAGTACAGACATCTATAAATGAAAAAGGCTGAGAAGCCTGACTATCTATCAGATCCTGCCGAGGGCACAAGATCGTAGCTGAGGTATCAAGCTAAACGTCGAAGTCCAAGCGGAACTACTAGTGAGACTGAAGTCTCTCTGCAAAAACATAAAATAGGCAAACGTGAGTACAAATGTACCCAGCAAGACTTACATCAGAGCTATCTACATATGCATCATTATCAACAAAGGGATGGTGGGGTTTAACTGCAGCAAGCCAGCTTTGACTCGGTGGCTAACCTGAACTATGACTCTCTTTTGAGGTGGCGCACACGAGTCCACATATTCACCATATCAATACACCACTATGGATCCGCTCCCGTCTCCCTACGAGAACGCCATCCATAGCACTCACGCTTATCTTGCGTATTTTAGAGTATCCACTTTCACTTGTCTATGAACTGATATAAGCAACCCAGAAGTCCTTTTCCGTGGACACGGCTATTCGAATAGATGATGATAACCCTGCAGGGGTGTACTTCTTCATACATGTTTCCACCACTTAGCGTCTGCACACGACATGTGCTCGGCAGACTTCAAGCGAAAGCCGACGTGGGTGTAGACCACGACCTACCTAAACACTCAAGTCTCTAGTCCAGGTTTATCGCCTATTCGGGTTCCATCCATGAGGAGATCCGGCCGGAGTTTCGCTCACAGCCCCAAACGATGTGAACAGGGTTCCGTGACACCAAACGGGCGCCCGGTTTACCCGGCCACGTGCCTACCGCATCACAGCCCACCCCTACGGTCAGCGCTGTCCACGGCCTCCAGCATACTACAAACACCAGAAACTACTTGCAACTCCTGGACAGAGGACGAGGGTGAATAAGAAGTCGAGCGGGGTCATATTTCAGGGCCCAATGTATGGTAGTAGCTGAATCATGGATCACAAACACAGAACTCAGTTCCTAAGGACGGCTTCAATGAGACAACCCACCATGTACTCCTACATGGCCTCTCACCGCTACCTTTACCAAATCGTATTCACACACTTAGCTCACACACAGTAGGACATGTTCACACACCTCTGATTCATCCCCGATGAATCAGACCTGACTCAACTCTAAGCAGTAGCAGGCATGACAAACAAACATGAATGAGTAGGCACAACAGGGCTCAAACAACTCCTACTCATGCTAGTGGGTTTCATCTATTTACTGTGGCAATGACAGGTCATGCAAAGGATAAGGGGGTTCAGCTACCGCAGCAAGTAACAGATGAATCGGTGTTGTCCTAATGCAGTAAAAGAGAGCAGAAGCGAGAGAGTGGGATTGTATCGGAATGAACAAGGGGGTTTTGCTTGCCTGGCACTTCTGAAGATAACATTGAGTCTTCATCAGTGTCAACGATCACATCCTCGGTATCACGTCTATCGAGAGGGGACAAATACCGGCAACACAGAAGGAAAACAATCAATGCAATGCACAATATGATGCATGATCATGACATGGCAAAATGAATGTGTTTTGGGCTAATGCAACTAGCAACGGATTAAATGAAGTTGGTTTGAATACAAGATTCAAATTCAAACTCCATATGTGATTATTTAAATGCCCTTTAATTGATTTGTGCTAAACAGCAGCTATAAGTTGTTCTAACATGCATGAAAATGGTACAGATGGATTCCTTGAATTTTTCTGATAATTTTTCATATATAAATTATTTAATTTGGAGTTACGGTTAATTTTCTATGATTTATTGAAGTTTTAGGCATTTTCTGGAATTTCAGAATTAAATTAAATCCAGAAATTGAATTAATGCGCCAGCCTGACGTCATCATGGCGTCAGCAGGTCAACTGGGCGCCTCCAGGTCAAACCTGACCTGTGGGACCCATATGTCAGTGTCACAGGAGTTAATCCCGGTCAAACCCAGCGCTGACTGGGGTTTGACCAGGGGTGGGGCCTACTGTCAGTGGGTCAGTGGCTTAACTAAAAGTAGTTATTAACTTAACCAAAGTTAGCAGGGGCCGGGCCCACCTGTCATGGACCTAGGGGAGGTCAAACCCCTGGTCAGCCGAGGCTAACACGCCGGCGGCTCGTCGCCGGTGAAGCCCGAGACGGCGGAGGGGGTCGGAATTCCTCCTCCGGCGACCATATGGCCGGCGGAGGGCAGCTACGCGTAGCTGGGAGTCGCCCGCATCCATTTGTGCAAACGGCAGGGGCTGAGGTGGCTCGAGCTCACCGGAACGGGGTCCGCGGCGGCGACCGGAGTTCGGGCCAGCACGGGCACGGTGCTACGCTTAGCGAGCGAGCGAGCTGAGAGGCTGGGCGGGCTCCTGGGAGATCCACGAGCTCGAGGTCGTGCTCGGACGCGAGTTCGGTGACCTGCAACGACGGCGGCGACATCGCCGGCGGAGCCGAGCTCGCGGCTCCGGTGGAATCGAGGCTACAGGGCGCAATCGAAGGGGAAAAGAGGGAGGGGAGGCGTGGGAGCTCACAGCGGTGACCGTAGGGGTGGTTAGCCGGCTCGGGGACGCGACGATGGTGGTGAATTGACGATGAAGATCCTCGGCGGCCGGCGATGGAAACGGCGATGGTGGCGGCGTTGCAGCACGTCCGGGAGGTCCGTAGCTCAACGAGGAGGTGGAGGGGGTTGTGGCGGAGCTCGCAAGCACAGCGAGGGGTCGAGGGGAAGACGGTGGCTGCGGTGGTGCTCGTCGGTGGCGGCGGCTCCGCTCGGGTCCGAGAGGGAGAGAGAAACAGAGGAGGGGGAGAGCTCGGGAGGGAGTGAGGGGCGGTCGGGGAGGCGCGTGGCGTCGTCCGGGCGTCGCTGGGGAGGCCAGGGAGGAAGCAGGAGGTGGCTAGGGGGGAAGCAGGAGGTGGCCGAGGCAGCATCGGCGAGCGCCACGCCTCGCCTCTGCTCGTCCTCCTGGCAGAGGAGGAAGAGGACAAAGGAGGAGGAGGTGGGCTGGGCCGGCCACTTGGGCCGCCAGGTAAGCCCAGGTGAGATTCCTTCTCTCTCTCTGCTTTCTGTTTTATATTTCTGTTTTCTATTTTGTTCTGTTTTGTTTTAGTTTAGTAAAATACTAAACCATTTTAATAAATTATGTAGTTTATTATGTGGTTTGCTAAAATATATACAAAGCCACTCACAAACTTCCAGAATTATTTGGAGTCATATTTAATATATATTAAATATAAATCCAAAGAAAATAGTTATTGGATTAATTCAAATGGCCAAAATAAATATCTCTGTGACTCCAAAAATATTGGTTTAAATTTTACCTCTCACCAATATTTCCATGGAATAACAGGAACATTTTCTTGGACTCATTTGAGAAGATTTAATTGTTGGTTGTTTTTAGAGGTTTCTGAGGCTTTGAAAATTCCTCAATTCAATTTCATTTGAGTTTAAACATGATGCTCACATGAGGCTAACCTAGAGCAATGCCTGAAGCTAGGGATGTGACAGGCGAGTTGTTCGATGCGTTCGCCCAAAGCTTCATTTTCTTGATGTAGTGCTCGTTGAACGCTGAAGAGATGACCTTTGGTGACGTAGTCGTTCGGTTCATCTTGATCCTCGAAGAGCGGGTTCTATATGCTTGGCCTATCCATCATGGTCAAGTAGAAATGAGTAGGAAATGAGAAAACGATACCAAAGTTACTTTTTCCAAAGATTGAGGATGTATCGAGTATCACTCAGTGTAATGCTATAATAATAGAAATGGTACCGGGTTTGTTTCTCACACCTACAAAAGTAAAGGCTTATCGGGGAGCTTGGTTAGGATAAGTGGCAAAAAGTTCAAGCAAGAGTTAGTCAAGATATTGATAATGTTAAGAGATTCACAATTTGCAAGTAAAACAAATAGATCAAAATCGAAGGATGTCACTTGGAACACACACATGAAAGATAAGTAGGATCCGTGCAACAAAGGAATGAGCACAAAATGTGATATCACAAAAAATGCTCATGTTGCATAGATACTAGAGAGACAATAGCTCGATTGCTCAATGGGCTAGATACGCTTGTGCACTAACTTATTAGAGTAATGTGCCGTCTTCAATCCCGAGCATGCTATGTATGTATGATCCAATATGGTGAACTATGAAAAATGGCTCAATGTTGTTGCTTACAAGCTCTTTGTTTCTCCTCTTTTGCTTAAAAGCTTTTCCCCCTCTCTTTTTATACTATGCCAAAATGTGTGATACTCCAGGCAATATATGAGACAAGTATGTAAGATATGCACGTGAGAGACTTATGGCATAATGATGATAGCAAGATGATTGCACGCTAAAAGGAGCTATGTGGCGTAAGCGTATCACTAAGGTGCACAAAAAGCATGGCCTGACAATGCTCAACTTGCTAGTCCCGATAGGAAAGAAACGCAAAATGGCTCGGGGCTACCAATGCAATGGCATGGAATGAACAAAGATGTCGTCGAGGTTACCGTCCTTACTTACAGTTGCTATGAAGGTGAAGTGGTCGTTGTTGATGTTTATGTTGAGTCCATGGAGGTGATGTTGATGTCGAACCATCCCTATTTAGCCGTAACACCTTAGGAACTAGAAACCGCAACTCAAACTCTCACACAAAATGGGTGGTAGCAGAGTGTAGGTATATGGGCAAAGTGTTGTAGTGCGGAAGGTTAATGGTGGTGTTGTGATGGAAAATTAAAGAAAAATGGGTGATGAAAAACCTCTCTAAGGAGGTCGTGTGCACAGGGTAAGTGAGGCCCATGTGCACGGGGTTGTCGAGGGCCCATGCGCACGGGGTTTTCCGCCAGCGCGAGAACACACCCAAATCCGGGGTAAAAGAAAATTTTCAGGGAAAATTCGACTTTGGAAGAGGTTGAGGATGGAGGGGAGGGTCAGACCCACTTGCCAACCCACAAAGTCATGGATCAAATCAGCAAAATCTCAAAAGATCTAACAAATTGCAAAAAAAATTGGTAGGTCTATCTTTGTGGGGATTTTTGAATTTCGGCAAAAAGCAACAACATTAGGCTAGAAAATGAGGGGAGGGTAGGGACTCCAAGATGTGAATCAACCTTCTCTAATCCAATATGATGTAGGTTGGAACCCTAGTTCATGATCTTTTCACACTTGGAGGGGCAAAAGAGGAAGAACAAGAAGAACACAAGAGAAATCACTCAAACAAAACCCAAATCACACATCCACTAGAATAGCATACATGAGATCCACAAGTATAACATAAACAATCAAGGGAAATAGCATAAGGTAAAGGTTTGATATGTCTCCAACGTATCTATAATTTTTTATTATTCCATGCTATTATATTATCTGTTTTGGATGTTTTATATGCATTATTATGCTATTTTATACTATTTTTGGGACTAACTTATTAACCTATAGCCCAGTGCCAGTTTCTTTTTTTTCCTTGTTTTTGAGTTTCGCAGAAAAGGAATACCAAACGGAGTCCAAATGGAATAAAACTTCACGATGATTTTTCTTGGACCCGAAGACACCCATGGGACTTGGGGTCCAAGTCAGAAGAGCCACGAGGCGGTGGCAAGGGTGGAGGGCGCGCCATAGGGGGCGCCCCTGCCTTGTGCCCCCCTCGGGGATCCCCTGACCTACCTCTTTGTCCTATATATTTTCACATATATTTCAGAACTCTCAGAAGCGTCCACGAAAATACTTTTCCACCGGCGCAGGTCTCTGTCGTTAGATCCCATCTAGAGGCCTTTTCCGGTACTCTGCCGGAGGGGGATTCGATCATGGAGGGCTTCCAAATCAACCCTATTTCCCTACCGATGAAGCGTGAGTAGTTTACCTCAGACCTACGGGTCCATAGATAGTATCTAGATGGCTTCTTCTCTCTCTTTAATTCTCAATACCATGTTCTCCTCGATGTTCTTGGAGATCTACCCGATGTAATACACTTTTGCGGTGTGTTTGTCGAGATCTGATGAACTGTGGATTTATGATCAGCTTATCCACGAATATTATTTGAATCTTCTCTGAATTCTTATATGCATGATTTGATATCTTTGTATTTCTCTTCGAACTATCGATTTGGTTTGGCCAACTAGATTGGTTTTTCTTGCAATGGGAGAGGTGCTTAGCTTTGGGTTCAATCTTGCGTGATTTCACCCAGTGACAAAGTAGGGGTAGCGAGACACGTATTGAATTGTTACCATCGAGGATAAAAAAGATGGGGTTTTCATCATATTGATTGAGTTAATTCCTCTACATCATGTCATCTTACTTAAGGCGTTACTCCATTCTTTATGAACTTAATACCCTATACGCATGCAGGATAGCGGTTGATGTGTGGAGTAATAGTAGTACATGCAGGCAGGAGTCGGTCTACTTGACACGGACGTGATGCCTATATTTCATAATCATTGTTTTGGATATTGTCATAACTCTGCGCTTTTCTATCTATTGCTCGACAGTAATTTTTTCACCCACCATATTATTTGCCTTCATGAGAGAAGCCTCTAGTGAAACCTATGGCCCTCGGGTCTATTTTCCATCATACTTGTTTCTGATCTACTATTTTGCAATCTTTTATTTTCAGATCTATAAACCAAAAAACCCAAAAATATTTAGTTACCTTTTTTATTTTATTTATCTCTATCAGATCTCACCTTTGAAATTGACCATGAAGGGATTGACATCCCCTTTAACGCGTTGGGTGCAAGTGTTTGATTGTTTGTGCAGGTGCATCGATTGGGACTTGCTTGTACCTCCTAATGGATTGATACCTTGGTTCTCTAACTGAGGGAAATACTTACCTCTACTTTGCTACATCACCCTTTCCTCTTCAAGGGAAAAACCAACGCAAGCTCAAGAAGTAGCAAGGTTCTTCTCAAATCCAAAGGATATGAGGTTTTGATGATAGTCTTCTCCAAGAGGAGGTCTTGATATCCAATTGGAATCTTCTACTAAGAGGTCTTGATCTCCAAGAGGAGTGGTAGATGGGAAAGGCTCTCTCTAGATCATATCATATACTTTGCTAACCCTAACAAATGGCATATGTATGAAATATATAGGTGGCTAGAGGTGAGGGACGAGTGGAGGGGCAAAAGATGCAATCCATAGCCAGCTTGTTGAAGAGCCCATGTGCACGGGCTAATTGGTCCCCGTGGGCACGGTACACGCCCGTGCACATGGGGTGCCCAACAGCTACAATGGAAGGGCTCATGCACACGGAGTATCCAAAAGCTCTCTGGATAGGCCGTGTGCATGGGGTCCAATAGATGTCATGCGCACGGGGTCACCTAGGTGTGTCTTCTTCTTCATGTTGTTGGACTCTGCCTTCCGTGCAGTCTTCCTGTCCTTCTTCTTGGACTTGGTAAGACTCATTAGCTCCTTGGCGCGGGTTGTCCTCATACCTAATGATGCACAAGGTTCCATGGGGAGGTAATAACCAAGTCCCATTTGTATTCATGTCAACCTCGAAGAGGGGTGAGTTCACCTTGCTTTCGATGGCAAATGTGCGTGATCTTGTCATTGGTCCACTTGGTGCTTGATGAGTTTGTGTGGTGTCCATGGGGATGACCGAAGGATGCTCCACATCAAGTCGAGTTCTAAAAATGGAGGAGAGAGAAATGGAGTCATCGAGTTCTTCATGGGGAAGAAGAAGACTATTTATAGGGTGCCTCCAAATCCAACCGTTACCCAGAGTTTCTGTGAACCTCAGAAGTTCCAAGCATGGTCGGATGTTTCAGCTCCCAAAAGTTTCGGGCAGGTCCGGGCTAACCAGGAGCTTTGCACAACTTGTGCAACTACTCAAGTGATCCAAAAAGCTGGCCAGACTTGGCCATGGAAGTTCCGCCCTCGAACATTTGAGGCAAGTTCCAGGAAGGTTTCGGACTAACCAGAGACTTGGCACAAAATGTGCAACCTCTCTGACCACCCGGAAGCTGGCCAGATCTTACCCCAGAAGTTCAAGGGCATGGGAAAGTTTCGGGCTACCCTTGAAGTTCCCTCTGAAGTTTCGGGGTAACCAGAAACATGGTAACTTTAGGATTTAGAGCTCATATCCTCTAGAAATGAGTATGAACTCGGTGCATAATTTTTAGGTGTACGTGAAGTTGATTCCCTCTGTATTTTCAAGGTGCAAACCGTCTTAATAGTGTGGTTGCCCTATGAACTCAAATATAAAAAGTAAAATCACCGGCATACGCTTCTTTTTACTTTCACGAATCGAGGGGCATCTAACCATCCACGCATCCTTTCATGATTTGGCGACACTGTTTACAGAATAGAGCATGCGGTTAGAACAGCAAGATATGTAGTCATTAATATCGAAAAAACAAGGGCGTAAATGCCATCTCACCTATTTCGTGGATTGCTTCTCCAAATGGTGTTTATTGGGCCGGGGCCGGGTCGGCCTATGGGTTGCAATTTTTGGGTGCTTTTGTTGGGAAACATAGCATGCAATTTCAAAACATTTCCTATGATCACGCAAGATCTATCTAGGAGATGCTTAACAACGAGAGGGGGGAGTCTGTCCATGTACCCTTGTAGACCGAAAGCGGAAGTCTTAGTTAACGCGGTTGATGTAGTCGAACGTCTTCAGGATCCAACCAATCCAAATACCAAATGTACGCCACCTCTGTGTTCAGCACACGTTCAGCTTGATAACATCCCTCGAACTCTTGATCTAGTAAAGGGTCGAGGGAAAGTTCCATCAACACAACAACGTGGCGACGGTATTGATGATGTGATCCATGCAGGGCTTCGCCTAAGCACTACGACATTATGACCGGAGGAGTAAACTTTGGAAGGGGGCACCGCACATGACTAAGAGAAATCTTGGTGTGCCTTTGGGGTGCCCCCTGCCCACGTATATAAAGGAGGGAGGGAGGAGGCGGCCGGCCTAGAGGGGGCGCACCAAGGGGGGAGTCATACTAGGACTCCCAGTCCTAGTAGAATTCCCCCTTCCTTTTCGAAATAGGAGAAGGGGGAAGGGAGAGAGAGAGGGATAAGGAAAGGGGGTCCGCGCCCCCTCCCCTAGTCCAATTCGGTTTGGCTAGGGGGGCGCGTGCCACCTCCTGGCCGCCGGCCTCCTCTTTCCACTAAGGCCCATGAAGGCCCAATACTCTCCCAGGGGGTTCCGGTAACCTCCCGGTACTCCGAAAAATGTCCGAACCTCTCCGAAACCTTTCAGGTGTCCGAACATAACCTTCCAATATATCAATATGTCTCAACCATATCGAGACACCTCGGCATGTCTGTGATCTCATCCGGGACTCCGAACAAACTTCGGTCATCAAAAACACATAACTATTAAAACAAATCATCATCGAACGTTAAGCGTGCGGACCCTACGGGTTCGAGCACTATGTAGACATGATCGAGACACATCTCCGATCAATAACCAATAGCGGAACCTGGATGCTCATATTGACTCCTACATATTCTACGAAAATCTTTATCGGTCAAATCGCACAACAACATACGTTGTTCCCTTTGTCATCTTTATAATCACCAAGTTACATTGTGACGTTTGATAGCACACAAGGTGTTCCTTTGGTATTCGGGAGTTGCATAATCTCATAGTCAGAGGAACATGTATAAGTCATGAAGAAAGCAATAGCAATAAAACTGCAACGATCATAATGCTAAGCTAACAGATGGTTCTTGTCCATCACATCATTCTCCTAATGATGTGATCTCATTTATTTAATGATAACACATGCCCATGGTTAGGAAACATAACCATCTTTGATTAATGAGCTAGTCAAGTAGAGGCATACTAGGGACACTATGTATTGTCTATGTATTCACACATGTACTAAGTTTCCGGTTAATACAATTCTAGCATGAATAATAAACATTTATCATGATATAAGGAAATATAAATAACAACTTTATTATTGCCTCTAGGGCATATTTCCTTCAGTCTCCCACTTGCACTAGAGTCAATAATCTAGATTACAAAGTAATGATTCTAACACCCATGGAGTCTTGGTGTTGATCTTGTTTTGCTCGTGGAAGAGGCTTAGTCAATGGGTCTGCAACATTCAGATCTGTATGTATCTTGCAAATCTCTTTGTCTCCCTCCCCGACTTGATGGCGGATGGAATTGAAGCGTCTCTTGATGTGTTTGGTTCTCTTGTGAAATCTGGATTCCTTTGCCAAGGCATTTGCTCCAGTATTATCACAAAAGATTTTCATTGGACCCGATGCATTAGGTATAACACCTAGATCGGATATGAACTCCTTCATCCAGACTCCTTCATTTGCTGCTTCCGAAGCAGCTATGTACTCCGCTTCACACGTAGATCCCGCCATGACGCTCTGCTTAGAACTGCACCAACTGACAGCTCCACCATTCAATATAAATACATATCTGGTTTGGGACTTAGAGTCATCCGGATCAGTGTCAAAGCTTCCATCGACGTAACCATCTACGACAAGGTCTTTGTCACCTCCATAAACGAGAAACATATCCTTAGTCCTTTTCAGGTATTTCAGGATTCTTGACCACTGTCCAGTGCTCTACACCTGGATTAATTTGGTACCTCCCTGCTATACTTATAGCAAGGCACGCATCAGGTCTGGTACACGGAATTGCATACATGATAGAAGCTATGGTTGAAGCATAGGGAATGACTTTCATATTCTCTCTATCTTCTGTAGTGGTCGGGCATTGAGTCTACCTCAACTTCACACCTTGTAACACAGGCAAGAACCCTTTTTTGACTGATCCATTTTGAACTTCTTCAAAATTTTATCAAGGTATGTGCTTTGTGATATTCCAATTAAGCATCTTGATCTATCTCTATAGATCTTGATGCCCAATATGTAAGCAACTTCACCAAGGTCTTTCATTGAAAAATTCTTATTCAAGTATCCTTTTATGCTATCTAGAAATTATGTACTATTTCCAATCAACAATATGTCATCCACATATGATATTAGAAATGCTACAAAGCTCCCACTCATTTTCTTGTAAATACATGCTTCTCCAAAAGTTTGTATAAAACCATATGCTTTGATCACATTATGAAAGTGTATATTCCAACTCCGAGAGGCTTGCACCAGTCCATAAATGGATCGCTGGAGCTTGCACACTTTGTTAGCACCTTTTGGATCGACAAAATCTTCTGGTTGCATCATATACAACTCTTCTTTAAAAAATCCATTAAGGAATGCAATTTTGAGATCCATTTGCCAAATTTAATAATCATAAAATGCGGCAATTGCTAACATGATTTGGACAGACTTAAGCATCGTTACGGGTGAGAAGGTATCATCGCAGTTAACTCCTTGAACTTGTCAAAAACCTTTCACAAAAAGTCGAGCTTTGTAGACAGTAACATTACGTCAGCGATAGTCTTCTTCTTGAAGATCCATTTATTTTCTATGGCTTGCCGATCATCGATAGTCTTCTTCTTGAAGATCCATTTACGTCAGCCAAAGTCCACATTTTGTTCTCATACATGGATCCCATCTCAGATTTCATGGCCTCAAGCCATTTCGCGGAATCTGGGCTCATCATCGCTTCCTCATAGTTCGTAGGTTCATCATGGTCTAGTAACATGACTTACAGAATAGGATTACCATACCACTCTGGTGCGGACCGTACTCTGGATGGCCTACAAGGTTCGGTAGTAACTTGATCTGAAGTTTCATGATCATCATCATTAGCTTCCTCACTAATTGGTGTAGAAACCACTTGAATTGATTTCTGTGATGAACTACTTACCAATCGGGAGAAGGTACAATTACCTCATCAAGTTCTACTTTCCTCCTACTCACTTCTTTCAAGAGAAACTCCTTCTCTAGAAAGGATCCATTCTTAGCTACGAATATCTTGCCTTCGGATCTATGATAGAAGGTGTACCCAATAGTTTCCTTTGGGTATCCTATGAAGACGGACTTCTCCGATTTGGGTTTGAGCTTATCAGGTTGAAGTTCTTTAACATAAGCATCACAGCCCCAAACTTTAAGAAATGACAACTTGGGTTTCTTGCCAAACCACAGTTCATATGGTGTCGTCTCAACGGATTTTGATGGTGCCATATTTAACGTGAATGCAGTCGTCTCTAAAGCATAACCCCAAAACGATAGTGGTAAATCAGTAAGAGACATTATAGATTGCACCATATCCAATAAAGTATGGTTGAGACGTTCGGCCACACCATTATGCTGTGGTGTTCCAGGTGGCGTGAGTTGCGAAACTATTCCACATTGTTTCAAATGAAGACCAAACTCGTAGCTAAAATATTCGCCTCCACGATCAGGTCATAGAAACTTTATTTTCTTGTGATGATGATTTTCCACTTCACTCTGAAATTCTTTGAACTTTTCAAACATTTTAGATTTATGTTTCATTAAGTAGATATACCCATATCTGCTCAAATCATCTGTGAAGGTCAGAAAATAACGATTCCTGCCACGAGCCTCAACACTCATTGGACTGCATACATCGGTATGTATTATTTCGAATAAGCCAGTAGCTCGTTCGATTGTTCCGGAGAATGGAGTTTTAGTCATCTTGCCCACGAGGCATGGTTCGCAAGCACCAAGTGATTCATAATCAAGTGATTCCAAAAGCGCATCAGCATGGAGTTTCTTCATGCTTTTACACCAATATGACCTAAACGGCAGTGCCACAAATAAGTTGCACTATCGTTATCAACTTTGCACCTTTTGGCTACATTATTATGAACATGTGTATCACCACGATTGAGATTCAACAAATAGACCACTCAACAAGGGTGCATGACCATAAAAGATATTACTCATATAACTAGAACAACCATTATTCTCTGATTTAAATGAATAACCGTCTTGCATCAAACAAGATCCAGATATAATGTTCATGCTCGACGCTGGCACGAAATAACAATTATTTAGGTCTAAAACTAATCCCGAAGGTAGATGTAGAGGTAGCGTGCCGACGGCGATCACATCGATCTTTGAACCATTTCCAACGTTCATCGTCACCTTGTCCTTAGCACATCTTCATTTAATCCGTAGCCCCTATTTCGAGTTGCAAATATGAGCAACAGAACCAGTATCAAATACCTAGGCTATACTATGAGCATTAGTAAGGTACACATCAATAACATGTATATCAAATATACCTTTCACTTTGCCATCCTTCTTATCCGCCAAATACTTGGGGCAGTTCTGCTTCCAGTGACCAGTCCCTTTGAAGTAGAAGCACTCAGTTTCAGGCTTAGGTCTAGACTTGGGCTTCTTCCCGGGAGTATAAACTTGCTTGCTATTTTTCTTGATGTTCCCCTTCTTCCCTTTGCCCCTTTCCTTGAAACTAGTGGTCTTGTTAACCATCAACATTTGATGCTCCTTCTTGATTTCTACCTCCGCAGCCTTTAGCATTGCGAAGAGCTCAGGAATCGTTTTCGTCATCCCTTGCATATTATAGTTCATCATGAAGCCTTTATAGCTTGGTGGCAGTGATTGAAGAACTCTGTCAATGACACTATCATCAGGAAGATTAACTCCCAACTGAGTCAAGTGGTTATGGTACCCAGACATTCTTAGTATGTGTTCACTGACAGAACTATTCTCCTCCATTTTGCAGCTAGAGAACTTGTTGGAGACTTCATATCTCTCAACTCGGGCATTTGCTTGAAATATTAACTTCAACTCTTGGAACATCTCATATGCTCCATGACTTTCAAAACGTCTTTGAAGTCCCGATTCTAAGCTGTAAAGCATGGCACACTAAACTATCGAGTAGTCATCAGCTTTAGTCTACCAGACATTCATAACGTCCGTAGTTGCTCCTCCAGCAGGCCTTGCACCTAGCGGTGCTTCCAGGACGTAATTCTTCTGTGCAACAATGAGGATAATCCTCAAGTTACGGACCCAATCCGTGTAATTGCTACCATCATCTTTCAACTTAGCTTTCTCTAGGAACGCATTAAAATTCAAGGGAATGGTAGCACGGGCCATTGATCTACAACAATATAGGTATGCAAAAAACAATCAGGACTAAGTTCATGATAAATTAAAGTTCAATTAATCATATTACTAAACAACTCCCACTTAGATAGACATCCCTCTAGTCATCTAAATGATCACGTGATCCATATCAACTAAACCATGTCCGGTCATCATGTGAGATGGAGTAGTTTTCAATAGTGAACATCTCTATGTTGATCATACTATATGATTCACATTCGACCTTTCGGCCTCAGACTTCTGAGGCCATATCTGCATATTCTAGGCTCGTCAAGTTTAGCCCGAGTATTCTGCACGTGCAAAACTGGCTTACACCCGTTGTATGTGAACGTAGAGCTTATCACACCCGATCATCACGTGGTATCTCGGCATGACAAACTGTAGCAACGGTGCATACTCAGGGAGAACACTTATACCTTGAAATTTAGTGAGGGATCATCTTATAATGCTACCGCTGTACTAAGCAAAATAAGATGCATAGAATATAAACATCACATGCAATCAAAATATGTGACATGATATGGCCATCATCATCTTGTGCCTTTGATCTCCATGTCCAAAGCACCGTCATGATCTCCATCGTCACCAGCTTGACACCTTGATCTCCATCGCCAACTATTGCTACTACGACTATCACTACCGCTTAGTGATAAAGTAAAGCAATTACATCGCAATTGCATTTCATACAATAAAGCGACAACCATATGACTCATGCCAGTTACCGATAACTCTGTTACAAAACATGATCGTCTCATACAACAATCTATATCTCATCATGTCTTGACCATATCACATCACAACAAGCCCTGCAAAAACAAGTTAGACATCCTCTACTTTGTTGTTGCAAGTTTTACGTGGCTGCTACAGGCTTCTACCAAGAACCGTTCTTACCTACGCATCAAAACCACAACGATTTTTCGTCAAGTGTGCTGTTTTTACCTTCAACAAGGACCGGCTGTAGTCAAACTCGATTCAACTAAAGTTGGAGAAACATACACCCGCCAGCTACCTATGTGCTTAGCACGTCGGTAGAACCAGTCTCATGAACGTGGTCATGTAATGTCGGTCTGGTCCGCTTCATCCAACAATACTGCCAAATCAAAGTAATACGTTGGTGGTAAGCAGTATGACTATTATCGCCCACAGCTCTTTGTGTTCTACTCGTGCATATCATCTACTCATACACCTAGCTTGGATGCCACTGTTGGGGAACATAGCATGCAATTTCAAAAAAAATCCTACGATCACGCAGATCTATCTAGGAGGTACATAGCACAAGAGGGGGAGAGTCTGTCCACGTACCCTCGTAGACCGAAAGCAGAAGCGTTAGTTAACACGGGTGATGTAGTCGAACGTCTTCACGATCCAACCGATCCAAGTATTGAACGTATGGCACATCCGTGCTTAGCACACGTTCAGCTCGATGACGTCTTGATCTAGTAGAGGGTCGAGGGAGAGTTTCGTCATCACGACGGCGTGGCGACGGTGTTGATGATGTGATCCGCGCAGGGCTTTGCCTAAGAACTATGATGTTATGACTGGAGGAGTAAACTGTGGAAGGGGGCACCGCACACGACTAAGAGAAATCTTGGTGTGCCCCCTGCCCACGTATATAAAGGAGGGAGGGAGGAGGTGGCCGGCCTAGAGGGGGTGCGCCAAGGGGGGAGTCCTACTAGGACTCCCAATCCTAGTAGGATTCCCCTTCCTTTTCGGAGTAGGAGAAGGGGGAAGGGAGAGAGAGAGGGAGAAGGAAAGGGGGGCACCCCCTCCCCTAGTCCAATTCGGTTTGGCAAGGGAGGGGGCGCCACCTCCTTGCCGCTAGCCTCCTCTTTCCACTAAGGCCCATGAAGGCCCAATACTCTCCCAGGGGGTTCCGGTAACCTCCCAGTACTCCGAAAAATGTCCGAACCTCTCCGAAAACTTTCCGGTGTCCAAACATAACCTTCCAATATATCAACTTTATGTCTCAACCATTTCAAGACTCCTTGTCATGTCTGTGATCTCATCCGGGACTCCGAACAAACTTCGGTCATCAAAAACACATAACTCTTAATACAAATCATCATCGAACGTTAAGCATGCGGACCCTACGGGTTCGAGAAATATGTAGACATGGTTGAGACACATCTCCAATCAATAACCAATAGCAGAACCTGGATGCTCATATTGGCTCCTACATATTCTACAAAGATCTTTATCGGTCAAACCACACAACAACATATGTTGTTCCCTTTGTCATTGGTATGTTACTTGCCCGAGATTCGATTGTCAGTATCATCATACCTAGTTCAATCTCGTTACCGGAAAGTCTCTTTACTCGTTCCGTAATAATTCATCCCGCAATTAACTCATTAGTTATATTGCTTGCAAGGCTTATAGTGATGAGCATTACCGAGAGGGCCCAGAGATACCTCTCTGATACACATGGAGTGACAAATCCTAATCTTGATCTATGCCAACCCAACAAACACCATCGGAGACACCTGTAGAGCGTCTTTATAATCACCAAGTTACATTGTGACGTTTGATAGCACACAAGGTGTTCCTTTGGTATTCGGGAGTTGCACAATCTCATAGTCAAAGGAACATGTATAAGTCATGAAGAAAGCAATAGCAATAAAACTGTAACACCATAATGCTAAGCTAACAGATGGGTCTTGTCCATCACATCATTCTCCTAATGATGTGATCTCGTTTATCAAATGACAACACATGTCTATGGGTAGGAAACATAACCATCTTTGATTAACGAGCTAGTCAAGTAGAGGCATACTAGGGACACTATGTATTGTCTATGTATTCACACATGTAATAAGTTTCCCGTTAATACAATTCTAGCATGAATAATAAACATTTATCATGATATAAGGAAATATAAATAACAACTTTATTATTGCCTCTAGGGCATATTTCCTTCAGCTTTAATCCCTTTCTTAGCGCACAGATTAGAGCAAGTATAATAAGGTGACGTAGGTGGGTTGTAAGGGCATGTACAATGGTGACATATGAATACAGATGCCCCATGACAAAAAGTAGGTTGAGACATCTATATTTATTTTTCTTCCTAGGGCAGCCTCATCAAAGAATAGAAAGTATACTTCCACTTCACATGCATCCATACTCTACACTTCAACTTTTTAGGTGTATGCACTGGGCCACACTTTTTCATCCCAAGCACTCGCCTTCTGCCAAGGATCCCACTACACCATTCGAACCTACTTTTCCTGACATTCGATCCTACATTGCCTGCGGGGCATGACCCTAGTGCTATGCATTGGCCATGTCTTAAGACTTTAAATATCATATTTTTTGTTGAGTTTGAAGAGAGAGAAGAGGAGGGAGAAGAGAAGCGGGTTGCAAATGAACAGCTGTTGCAGCACGTGCTCCTATAGACTTTGTGAGACAGGTAGGTGGGTCATGTATCAATAAAGTAATACTGACTTACATCTAACTATTATACTTCCCGGTTGTGAGTTTGGATATACATGACGTGGCAACATCATAGCCAGCAGATGGCTATAGTAATAACGAAGCTCTTATGGGAAGAACAAGTGGAGAATAAATACAAGTTATTACCCCGCAAATACATGGCTCCTTCTGCATGGGAAGGCGCTTACTATTGATCAGCTTTTTTCAAAAATGAGACACGTCAAGTTCTTGAATGTAGTGAAGGAGGTCCTAGATCAGCACAGGTTAGCGTTCGCCACCGCCATGTAGTTTTATTGTTCAGGTACACTTCTATTTTCCTTCTTAATGGAGGGATCGAATCCCACCGTGGACATTTTTTAGTGGTTTTGATCCCTAAAACTGAATATCATGAATTCATTACTTAGTACTGCCCCATTAGCTTGTGCAATGTGATATATAAGATCATCTAAAAAATGCTTCCTGCCCGTCTAAAAATTATTCTTCCAAAGATTATTTCACCATATCAGAGTGCTTTTGTCCCGGGCAGACTTATCACAGGTAATGTGCTTGTCGCTTATGAGTGTGTGCATAAAATTAAATAATAAAAAGGAAGGTCAGACATGTTTGTGTGCTGTGAAACTGGATATGCATAAGGCCTATGACAGGGTTGAATGGGTGTTCTTAAGGAATATGATGATCAAGCTTGGTTTCCATAAGCAATGGGTCAACTTAACTATGAATTGTGTGACCTCTGTTAAGTACACAATCAGATATAATTCTTAGGGAACATAAAGTTTTACACCTACGAAAGGTATTAGGCAAGGGGACCCCCTCTCCCTTACCTCTTTTACTATGTGCAGAAGGATTGTCAAGTATATCTATGCATGAAGAAGAAGCTGGAGGTATTGATCGGATTAGAGTGTGCGAAAATGCACCATCGTTGCCACACCTACTTTTGGCCAATGATTCTTTAATTCTCATGAAGGCAGATTTGTTAAATGCAGCTTCCTTGCAAGAAGTACTTGATGCATATTGTGCAAACTCAGGTCAGTTGGTGAGTAGAGCAAAATCTAGTATATTCTTTAGTCCCAATACTATTAATGTTACTAGAACTGAAATATGCAATGAGCTCCTTATGGATACAGAAGCTTTATCTGATCGTTATCTAGGTCTCCCTGCCTTAGTTGGAGCTGACCGTAGTGACTGCTTTAAGCATTTTCTCGACCGGATTTGAGAAAATATTAATGGATGGAGTGAGAAACACCTCTCGGTTGGTGGAAAGGAAATTTTGTTGAAAGTTGTTGCACAATCTATGATCGTATATGCTATGTCAGTTTTCAAATTACCCAAGGGGCTATGCAAGGATATTATGGACCTTATTGCGGGATTTTGGTGGGGAAAATAAAAGAATGCATTGGTATGTGGAAGCTATGTGTTCCAAAAAATATTGGTGGGATGGGATTTCGTGATCTGCATAGTTTCAATCTAGCGATGCTTGCAAAACAAGTTTGGCGACTTATCGAATACCCAGATTCTATTTGTGCCCAGATTTTGAAAGCAAAGTACTACCCCCATTGTGAGATTCTCAAAGGAGGACCAAAGAATGGGTGCTCCTTCACGTGGCAAGGCCTTGTTGCCGGCATCCAAACATTCAAACGAGGCTACATTTGGCGAATTGGAAATGGTGAGAGTGTTAATATTTGGATGGGCCCTTGGGCCCCATCTCGTCCTAGCAGGATGGTTATCGCTCGACGAGGTCATCAACTATTAACAAATGTTAGTGAACTCAGTAACCCCATTAATGGCGGATGGGATGAGAAGTTGGTTACTGCTATGTTTGGTTTCATTGATTGCACGTAGGATTATGCAAATCCCACTAAATATAGGTGCCTTTGATGATTTCATCGCATGGAATTCAACACAGAATGGAATCTTCTCCCTCCGCATGGCCTACCATTTAGAATAGAACCACCAATTCGAAGGTAGATCAATATCTATGGTTGCTCCTGGACCATCTACTAATAATCCGGTTTGGAAGAAGCTGTGGGAATTGAAGATTCCCAAGAAAGTTTAGATTTTCTGTTGGAGGGCTCTACATGGCATCCTTCCATTAAAAAGCATCCTAACCACTTGCCAGTTGGCCATGAAGGTCATTGTCCCATTTGCAAAAAAGGAGCTGAAGTTGTTAGACACCTCCTGTTCAATGATACGTCTCCAACATATCTATAATTTTTGATTGTTCCATGCTATTATATTATCTGTTTTGGATGTTTTATATGCATTAATATACTATTTTATATCAATTTTTGGGACTAACCTATTAACCTAGTGCCCAGTGCCACTTGTTCTTTTTTCCTTGTTTTTGGCTTTTCCAAAAAGGAATATCAAACAGAGTCCAAACGTAATAAAACTTTCGTGATGATTTTTCTTGGACCAGAAGACACCCATGTAGCTTGGAGAGGGGGGCAGAGGAGTACCGAGGAGCCCACAAGCCCTCAGGGCACGCCCCCTGGCTTGTGGCCCCCTCGGGAGTCCCCCAACCCTAATCTTTGCACTATAAATTCCCAAATATTCCCAAACCATCAGAAGCGTCCACCAAAAAATACTTTTCCACCGCCGCAAGCCTCTGACCTCATGAGATCCCATCTTAGGGCCTTTTCCGGTGATCTGCTGGAGGGGGACTCGATCACGGAGGACCTCTACATCAACCTTGCTGCCCTACCGAAGATGCTGAGTAGTTTACCACAGACCTATGGGTCCATAGCTAGTAGCTAGATGGCTTCTTCTCTCTCTTCGATCTTCAATACAATGTTCTCCTTGATGTTCTTGGAGTTCTATCCGATGTAATAATTTTGTGGTATGTTTGCTGAGATCCGGTGAATTGTGGATTTATGATCAGATTATCTATGAATATTATTTGAGTCTTCTCTAAACCCTTTTATGCATGATTAAGATATCTTTGTATTTCTCTTCGAACTATGAGCTTGGTTTGACCAACTAGATTGGTTTTTCTTGTAATGGGAGAGGTGCTTAGTTTTGGGTTCAATCTTAGGGTGTCCTCACCCAGTGACATAGTAGGGGTAGCGAGGCACGTATTGTATTGTTGCTATCAAGGATAAAAAAGATGGGGTTTATATCATATTGCTTGAGTTTATCCCTCTACATCATGTCATCTTACTTAAGGCGTTACTCCATTCTTATGAACTTAATACTCTACATGCATGCTGGATAGCGGTCGATGTGTGGAGTAATAGTAGTAGATGCAGGCAGGTGTCGGTCTACTTATCACAGACGTGATGCCTATATTCATGATCATTGCCTTAGATATCATCATAACTTTGCATTTTTCTATCAAGTTCTCAATAGTATTTTGTTTACCCACCATATGCTTTCTTCAAGAGAGAAGCCTCTAGTGAAACCTATGGCCCCCGGGTCTATTTTCCATTATATATTTTCAGATCTATAAACCAAAAACCCAAAAGTACCTCGATGAGTTTTATTTACTTTTACTTTGTTTTACGTTTTAGTAGTCCCATCTCTATCAGATCTCATCTTTGCAAGTGATCGTTAAGGGATTGACAACCCATTTATCGCATTGGGTGCAAGTGTTTGATTGTTTGTGCAGGTGCATAGATTGGAGACTTACATGTACCTCCTACTAGATTGATACCTTGGTTGTCAAACTGCGGTAAATACTTATGTCTACTTTGTTGCATCACCTTTTCCTCTTCAAGGGAAAAACAAACGCAAGCTCAAGAAGTAGTAGGAAGAATTTCTGGCGCTGTTGCCAGGGAGGTTCTACATCAAGGCTACCAAGTACCCATCATAAACTCTCATCTCTTGCATTACATTATTTGCCATTTGCCTCTCGTTTTCCTCTCCCCCACTTGTAAAACATTTTCAGAAAAACATAAAACTATTTGCCTATTTTTGCCCTTCTTTCATTCGTCTTTTTGTTTGCTTTTTGGTTGCTTGTGTGCTAGATTGCTTGTTTTTTTACGATGACTCAAGAGAATACTAAGTTGTGTGACTTTTCCAACACTAATAATAATGATTTTATTAGTACTCCGATTGCTCCTGCCACTAGTGTAAAATCTTATGAAATTAATGCCGCTTTGTTGAATCTTGTTATGAAAGAACAATTTTTCGGCCTTCCTAGCGAAGATGTCGCATCCCATCTAGATACTTTCGTTGAGTTGTGTGATATGCAAGAAAAAAGATGTGGATCATTATATTGTTAAATTGAAGCTATTTACGTTCTCACTACGAGATCGTGCTAAAATTTCGTTTTCATCTTTGCCTAAAAATAGTATTGATTCATGGAATAAGTGTAAAGATGCTTTTATTTCGAAGTATTTTCCTCACGCTAAGATCATCTCCCTTAGGAATGATATAATGAATTTTAAGCAACTTGATCAATAACATGTTGCACAATCTTGGGAGTGGATGAAATTGATGAAAATAAATTGCCCTACTCATGGTTTAAGTTTGTGGATGATCATACAAAAAAATTATGCGGGATTGAATTTTGCATCTAGAAATCTTTTTGATTCCATCATGGGTGGTACTTTTATGGAAATTACATTATGATAAGCTAATAAACTGCTAGATAATATTATGGCAAATTACTCTCAATGGCATACCGAAAGATCTTCCAATAGTAAAAAAGTTCACGCGATTGAAGAAATTAATACTTTGAGTGGAAAGATGGATGAACTAATGAAATTGCTTGCTAGTAAGAGTGCTCCTATTGATACTAATGATATGCCTTTGTCCACTTTGATTGAGAATACTAATGAATCTATGGATGTTGTTGGTAGGAACAATTTTGGCAAAAACGCTTATAGAGGTAATTTTAATCCTAGGCCGTTTCCTAGTAATTTCTTTAATAATTATGGTAATTCCTACAACAATTCTTATGGAAATTATAATAATATAACCTTTGACCTTGAGAACAATATTAAATATTTTAAAAATTCTCAAAAGAATTTCAATGCTATGGTAGAAGAAAAATTGCTTAAGATTGATGATTTGGCTAGAAACATTGATAAAATTTATCTTGAGATTGATTATTTGAAGATGAGATGTATGCCACCCAAGCATGATATTAGTGCATATCTAAAGCTATTAAAATATATATGTATGAATGTAAATAAAGAACCGTTAGGATGCGCGCTAAGAGAGGTTGGGTTGTAAAAGCGTGTTCTTCTATTTCTTGTGATAATAATGACGAGGATCTTAAAGTGATTGGTGTGACTCCTATTGAATCTTTGTTTGCTAATATAAATCTTGATAAAGATGAGACTGGAGATGAGTCAATTTTAGCTAGAAGGCGTCCCAATAATTTGGAGTTTAAAGATCTTAATGAAAAAATTGATAAAAGTGGGATTGGAGAGGTCAAGACTTTAATTAGCGATGAACCCACTCTTTTGGATTTCAAGGACTTTAATTATGATAATTGCTCTTTGATAGATTGCATTTCCTTGTTGCAATCCATGTTGAATTCACCTCATGCTTATAATCAAAATAAATCTTTTACTAAACATATCGTTGATACTACGATGAAATCTTTTGAAGAGAAACTTGAGT
This sequence comes from Triticum aestivum, assembly GCF_018294505.1. Classification (NCBI taxonomy): domain Eukaryota; kingdom Viridiplantae; phylum Streptophyta; class Magnoliopsida; order Poales; family Poaceae; genus Triticum; species Triticum aestivum. The sequence continues at coordinate 259,650,454 of NC_057807.1, forward strand.
TGGAAATTTCTATCCCTAGAAATCTTTATGATGAGTGAGAACCTACTATTAATATTAGAATTAAATATTATGAGTCCAATTCTTTGTGTGATTTGGGTGCTAGTGTTTCCATGATTCCAAAATCTTTATGTGATGTGCTCAGTTTCCATAAACTTGATGATTTTTCTTTGAATTTGCATCTAGTAGATTCCAGTGTTAAGAAAACTATGGGAAGGATTAATGATGTTCTTATTGTTGCAAATAGGAATTATGTGCACATAGATTTATTGTGCTTGATATAGATTGCAATCCTACATGTTCTATTATTTTTAGTAGACCTTTCCTTAGAACAATTGGTGCAATTATTGATCTGAAAGAAGGAAACATTAGAATTCAATTTCCATTAAGGAAGGGCATGGAACAATTTCCAAAAAAGAAAATTAAGTTGCCATATGAATCTATTATGAGGGACACTCATGGATTAAATACCAAAGATGACAATACCTGGATCTATTGCAATATGCCTAGCTAGGGGCGTTAAACAATAGCGCTTGTTGGGAGGCAACCCAATTTTACTTTTGTTTTTAACTTTTTGCTCCTCTTTTCCAATAAATATATCTTCTAGCCTCTAGTTAGAGGTGTTTTCATGTTTTAAATTAGTGTTTGTGCCAAGACATTTGGGATGATTTGGAAGATAGTTGGTTTGATTTTGCTGAGAATGGAAACTTTTGCGTCCAGTTGAATAATTTTGACATTCATAGGAACCTGATTAGTTCTGAAATTTTTACACAATATTTATATACAAATTGCCTAAGTTTTCCTAATTCCTCAGAATTTTTGGAGTTACATAAGTATACAAAGTTTCCTGATTACTATGGACTGTTCTATTTTAGACAGATTCTGTTTTTATTGTGTTCTTTGCTTATTTTGATGAATCTATGGGTAGTATCAGGGGCTATGAACCATGGAGAAGTTGGAATATAGTAGATATAACACCATATTCAATTCAGAATGAGTTCACAACAGTACCTAAAGTGGTGATTTGCTTTTCTTATACTAACAGAGTTTATGAGTTTTCTGTTGAGTTTTGTGTTGTGAAGTTTTTAAGTTTTGGGTAAGGATTTGATGGGCAATGGAATAAGGAGTGACAAGAGCCTTGATATGTCTCCAATGTATCTATAATTTTTGATTGTTCCATGCTATTATATTACCTGTTTTGGATGTTTATGGGCTTTACTATATTCTTTTATATCATTTTTGGGACTAACCTATTAACCGGAGGCCCAGCCCAAAATGCTATTTTTTTTGCCTATTTCAGTGTTTCGTGGAAAAGGAATATCGAACGAAGTCCAAACGGAATGAAACCTTTGGGAGAGATATTTTTGGAACAAACGCAATCCAGGAGACTTGGAGTGGATGTCAAGAAGTAAACGAGGCCGCCACGAGGGTCCAGGGCGCGCCCCCCACCCTCGTGGGCCCCTCGTGGCTCCCCTGACCAACTTCCTTCGCCTATATATACTTGCATACCCTGAAAACATCCAGGAGCACCACGAAACCCTATTTCCACTGCCGCAACCTTCTGTACCCGTGAGATCCCATCTTGGAGCCTTTTCCGGCGCTCCATCGGAGGGGGAATCGATAACGGAGGGCTTCTACATCATCGCCAAGGCCTCTCCGATGAGTTGTGAGTAGTTTACCACAGACCTTCGGGTCCATAGTTATTAGCTAGATGGCTTCTTCTCTCTCTTTGAATCTCAGTACAATGTTCTCCTCGATCTTCTTGGAGATCTATGCGATGTAACTCTTTTTGCGGTTTGTTTGTCGAGATCTGATGAATTGTGAGTTTATGATCAAGTTTATCTATGAGAAATATTTGAATCTCCTCTGAATTCTTTTATGTATGATTGGTTATCTTTGCAAGTCTCTTCGAATTATCAGTTTGGTTTGGCCTACTAGATTGATCTTTCTTGCAATGAGAGAAGTGCTTAGCTTTGGGTTCAATCTTGCGGTGTCCTTTCCCAGTGACAGCAGGGGCGGCAAGGCACGTATTGTATTGTTGCCATCGAGGATAAAAAGATGGGGTTTATATCATATTTCTTGAGTTTATCCCTCTACATCATGTCATCTTGCCTAATGCGTTACTCTGTTCTTATGAACTTAATACTCTAGATGCATGCTGGATAGCGGTCGATGTGTGGAGTAATAGTAGTAGATGCAGAATCGTTTCGATCTACTTATTGCGGACATGATGCCTATATAGATGATCATGCCTAGATATTCTCATAATTATGCACTTTTCTATCAATTGCTCGACAGTAATTTGTTCACCCACCGTAATACTTATGCTATCTTGAGAGAAGCCACTAGTAAAACCTATGGCCCCCGGGTCTATTTTCCATCACATAAGTTTCCGATCTACTTTATTTTGCAATCTTTACTTTTCAATCTATATCATAAAAATACCAAAAATATTTATCTTATCTTATTATCTCTATCAGATCTCACTTTCGCAAGTGGCCGTGAAGGGATTGACAACCCCTTTATTGCGTTGGTTGCGAGGTTCTTGTTTGTTTGTGTAGGTACGAGGGACTTGCGTGTAGCCTCCTACTGGATTGATACCTTGGTTCTCAAAACTGAGGGAAATAATTATGCTACTTTGCTGCATCACCATTTCCTCTTCAAGGGAAAACTAACACAGTGCTCAAGAGGTAGCAAGAAGGATTTCTGGCGCCGTTGCCGGGGAGGTCTTTGCTCAAGTCAAGACATACCAAGTACCCATCACAAACTCTTCTCCCTCACATTACATTATTTGCCATTTGCCTCTCGTTTTCCTCTCCCCCACTTCACCCTTGCCGTTTTATTTGCCCGTTCACCTCTTTTTCGCTTATCTCCTATGTGCTTGTGTGTTGGATTGCTTGTCACGATGGCTCAAGATAATACTAAATTGTGTGACTTTTCCAATACCAACAATAATGATTTCCTTAGCACTCCGATTGCTCCTCTTATGATGATGAATCTTGTGAAATCAATGCTGCTTTGTTGAATCTTGTTATGAAAGATCAATTCTCTGGCCTTCCTAGTGAAGATGCCGCTACTCATCTAAACAACTTTGTTGATTTGTGTGATATGCAAAAGAAGAAAGACATGGATAATGATATTGTTAAATTGAAGTTATTTCCGTTTTCACTTAGAGATCGTGCTAAAAGTTGGTTTTCGTCTTTGCCTAAAAATAGTATTGATTCATGCAATAAGTGCAAAGATGCTTTTATCTCTAAGTATTTTCCTCCCGCTAAGATAATCTCTCTTAGAAACGATATTATGAATTTTAAGCAACTTGATCATGAACATGTTGCACAATCTTGGGAGAGGATGAAATTAATGATTCGCAATTGCCCTACACATGGTTTAAATTTATGGATGATCATACAAAAATTTTATGCCGGATTGAATTTTCCTTCTAGAATCTTTTAGATTCGGCCGCAGAAGGCACTTTTATGGAAACCACTTTAGGAGAAGCTACTAAACTCCTAGATATTATTATGTTTAATTATTCTCAATGGCACACCAAAAGATCTACTAGTAAAAAAGTTCATGCGATAGAAGAGATTAATGTTTTGAGTGGAAAGATGGATGAACTTATGAATTTTTTTGCTAATAAGAGTGCTCCTATTGATCCTAATGATATGCCTTTGTCTACTTTGATTGAGAATAACAATGAATCTATGGATGTGAATTTTGTTGGTAGGAATAATTTTGGTAACAATGCTTATAGAGGAAACTTTAATCCTAGGCCATTTCATAGTAATTCCTCTAATAATTATGGAAATTCCTACAACAATTCTTATGGAAATTTTAATAAGATGCCCTCCGATCTTGAGATTAGTGTTAAAGAATTAATTATCTCCCAAAAGAATTTTAATGCCTTGCTTGAAGAAAAATTGCTTAAAGTTGATGATTTGGCTAGGAACGTTGATAGACTTTCGCTTGACGTTGATTCTCTGAAACTTAGATCTACTCCACCTAAGCATGATATCAATGAGTCTCTCAAAGCCATGAGAATTTCCATTGATGAGTGCAAAGAAAGAATCACTAGGATGCGTGCGAAGAAAGATTGCTTTGTAAGAGCGTGTTCTTCTAGTTTTCATGATAATAATGATGAAGATCTAAAAGTGATTGATGTGTCTTCTATTAAATCTTTGTTTTGCAATATGAATCTTGATAATGGTGGGACTGGAGATGAGTCAACTTTAGTTAAAAGGCGTCCCAATGATTCGGAGTTTTTAGATCTTGATACAAAATTTGGTAAAAGTGGGATTGGAGAGGTCAAAACTTTACATAGCAATGAACTCACTATTTTGGATGTCAAGGAATTTAATTATGATAATTGTTCTTTAATAGATTGTATTTCCTTGTTGCAATCCGTGTTGAATTCTCTTCATGCTTATAGTCAAAATAAAGCTTTTACCAAACATATCATTGATGCTTTGATGCAATCTTATGAAGAAAAACTTGAATTAGAAGTTTCTATCCCTAGAAAACTTTATGATGAGTGGGAACCTACTATTAAAATTAAGATTAAAGATCATGAATGCTATGCTTTGTGTGATTTGGGTGCTAGTGTTTCCACGATTCCAAAAACTCTTTGTGATGTGTTTTGCTTCTGTGATTTTGATGATTGCTCTTTAAACTTGCACCTTGCAGATTCCACCATTAAAAAACCTATGTGAAGGATTAATGATGTTCTTATTGTTGCAAATAGGAATTATGTGCCTGTAGATTTTATCGTTCTTGATATAGATTGCAATCTTTCATGTCCTATTATTCTTGGTAGACCTTTACTTAGTACGATTGGTGCAATTATTGATATGAAGGAAGGAAATATTATATTCCAATTTCCATTAAGGAAAGGCATGGAACACTTACCTAGAAATAAAATTAAATTACCTTATGAATCTATTATGAGAGCCACTTATGAATTGAATACCAAAGATGGCAATACCTAGATCTATTCTCACGTTTATGCCTAGCTAGGGGCGTTAAATGATAGTGCTTGTTGGGAGGCAACCCAATTTTACTTTTGTTCCTTGATTTTTGCTTCTTTTTAGTGATAAATAATTCATCTAGCTTCTGTTTATATGTGGTTTTATGTTTTAATTAGTGTGCAAGGCAACTGAAGGTAATATTCAAGGATAACCAAGCATCTAAGCTTGGGGATGCCCCGGATGGCATCCCCTCTTTCGTCTTCAATCCATCGGTAAATTTACTTGAGGCTATATTTTTATTCACCACATGATATGTGTTTTGCTTGGAGCATCTTGTATGATATGAGTCTTTGCTTTTTAATTTGCCACAATCATCCTTGTTGTAAACACATTTTGAGAGGGACAGGCATTAATCGTGAATTATTTAGAATACTCTATGTACTTCACGTATATCTTCTGAGCTAGGCAGTTTTGCTCTAGTGCTTTGCTTACATCTTTTTAGAGCACGGTTGTGATGTTATTTTGAAGAAATTGATGAACTCTCATGCTTCACTTATATTATTTTGAGAGTCTCTAAACAACGTGGTAATTTTCTTGGGTTATGAATTTAGTCCTAATATGATGGGCATCCAAGGGGGGTATAATAAAAAATTCATAAAGAGCATTGAATATATGAGAAGTTTGATTCCTTGCAATTGTTTTGAGATATGAAGATGGTGATATTAGAGTCATGCTAGTAGTGAATTTTGGAACTAAATAAATACTTGTGTTAAGGTTTGTGATTCCCGTAGCATGCACGTATGGTCTTCTTGTTATGTGATGAAGTTGGAGCATGATTTATTTTTTGATTGCCATCCTTTGTGTGGAGGTCGGGATCATGCGATAGTTAACTCCTACCAACCCTTCCCCTAGGAGCATGCCTGTAGTACTTTGTTTCAATGGCTAATAGACTTTTGCAATAAGTGTTTGAGTTCTTTATGACTAATGTTGAGTCCATGGATTATACGCACTCTCACCCTTCCACCATTGCTAGCCTCTCTAGTACGGCGCAACTTTCACTAGTGCATTAAACCCACCATATACTTTCCTCAAAACATCCACCATACCTACCTATTATGGCATTTCCATAGCCATTCTGAGATACATTGCCATGCAACTTCCACCGTTCCGTTTATTATGACACACACCATAATTGTCATAGTGTTCTCATATGCATGAGGCATTCATATAGTGTCATATTTTTGTTCTAGCATTGAGTTGTAATTCTTGAGTTGTAAGTAAATAAAAGTGTGATGACCATCATTATTAGAGCATTGTCCCATGTGTGGAAGCTATGATTCTCTCACAAGTTGGAATGAGTCTCTGGACTTTAAAGAAAATAAAAGAGGCCAAAGAAGCCCAAATTAAAAAGGAGGCCAAGAAGCCCAAGCAAAAATAAATAAAGATAAAAAGATAAAAAATGAGAGAAAAAGAGAGAAGGGACAATATTACTATCCTTTTTCCACACTTATGCTTCAAAGTAGCACCATGATCTTCATGGTAGAGAGTCTCTTATTTTGTCACTTTCATATGCTAGTGGGAATCTTTCATTATATAACTTGGCTTGTATATTCCAATGATGGGCTTCCTCAAAGTTACCTAGGTCTTCGTGAGCAAGTGAGTTGGATGCACACCCACTTAGTTACTTTTTGAGCTTTCATAAACTTATAGCTCTAGTGCATCCGTTGCATGGCAATCCCTACTCACTCACATTGATATCAATTGATGGGCATCTCCATGGCCCGTTGATACGCCTAGTTGATGTTAGACTATCTCCTTCTTTTTGTCTTCTCCACAACCACCATATTCTATTCCACCTATAGTGCTACATCCATGGCTCACGCTCATGTATTGCGTGAAAATTGAAAAAGTTTGAGAATACTAAAGTATGAAACAATTGCTTGGTTAAAACCGGGGTTGTGCATGATTTAATACTTGGTGTGGTGAAGATGGAGCATAGCCAGACCATATGATTTTGTAAGGATAACATTCTTTGGCCATGTTATTTTGAGAAGACATGATTGCTTTATTAGTATGCATGAAGTATTATTGTTTTTATGTCAATATTAAACTTTGTTTTGAATCTGATGGATCTGAACATTCATGCCATAATAAAGAAAATTACATTGATAAATATGTTAGGTAGCATTCGACATAAAAAATTCTGTTTTTACCATTTACCTACTCGAGGACGAGCAGGAATTAAGCTTGGGGATGCTTGATACATCTCCAATGTATCTATAATTTTTTATTGTTCCATGCTATTATATTATCTGTTTTGGATGTTTTATATGCATTAATATACTATTTTATATCAATTTTTGGGACTAACCTATTAACCTAGTGCCTAGTGTCAGTTGCTGTTTTTTTTCCTTTTTTTGGCTTTTGCAGAAAGGAATATCATACGGAGTCCAAACGGAATAAAACTTCCGCGATGATTTTTCTTGGACTAGAAGACACCCATGTAGCTTGGAGAGGGGCCCAGAGGAGTCCCGAGGAGCCCACAAGCCCTCAGGGCGCGCCCTGGGGGTGCCCCCTGGCTTGTGGCCCCCTCGGGAGTACCTCAACCCTAATCTTTGCACTACAAATTCCCAAATATTCCCAAACCATTAGAAGCGTCCACCAAAATACTTTTTCCCCGCCGCAAGCCTCTGACCTCGTGAGATCCCATCTTAGGGCCTTTTCCGGTGATTTGCCGGAGAGGGATTCGATCGAAGGGCCTCTACATCAACCTTGTTGCCCTACCGATGATGCGTGAGTAGTTTACCACAGACCTACAGGTCTATAGCTAGTAGCTAGATGGCTTCTTCTCTCTCTTTGATCTTCAATACAATGTTCTCCTCGATGTTCTTGGAGTTCTATCCGACGTAATACTTTTTTGTAGTGTGTTTGTTGAGATCCGATGAATTGTGGATTTATGATCAAATTATCTATGAATATTATTTGAGTCTTCTCTAAACCCTTTTATGCATGATTAAGATATCTTTGTATTTCTCTTCGAACTATCGATTTGGTTTGGCCAACTAGATTGGGTTTTCTTGCAATGGGAGAGGTGCTTAGTTTTGGGTTCAATCTTGCGGTGTCCTCACCCAGTGACATAGTAGGGGTAGCGAGGCACGTATTGTATTGTTGCCATCAAGGACAAAAATATGGGGTTTATATCATATTACTTTGAGTTTATACCTCTACATAATGTCATCTTACTGCGTTACTCCGTTCTTATGAACTTAATACTCTAGATGCATGCTGGATAGGTCGATGTGTGGAGTAATAGTAGTAGATGCATGGAGGAGTCGGTCTACTTATCACGAACGTGATGCCTATATTCATGATCATTGCCTTAAATATCATCATAACTTTGCGTGTTTCTATCAATTGCTCAATAGTAATTTGTTTACCCACTGTATGCTTTCTTCAAGAGAGAAGCCTCTAGTGAAACCTATGGCCCCCGGGTCTATTTTCCATTATATATTTTCAAATCTATAAACCAAAAACCCAAAACTACCTCGCTAAGTTTTATTTCGTTTTACTTTGTTTTACGTTTTAGTAATCTTTTATATCCATCTCCATCAAATCTCATCCTTACAAGCGACCGTGAAGGGATTGAGAACCCCTTTATCGTGTTGGGTGCAAGTGTTTGATTGTTTGTGCAGGTGCATAAATTGGAGACTTGCTTGTACCTCCTACTGGATTGATACCTTGGTTCTCAAACTGAGGGAAATACTTATCTCTACTTTGTTGCATCACCCATTCCTCTTCAAGGGAAAAACCAACGCAAGCTCAAGAAGTAGCATTCACTTGTGACAGGTTGTTTATCTTTGGGAGAAACTAGGACTTGTGAACCTAATTCAAGAAGCTCTTATTATTGATCTTTCGGGGACGGCTGTCCTTGAACATATTTTCAGATCTCTTTCTGCCTTGATGCATGGCATAGAATTAGTGGAGGTTCAAACAGTAGTTGCGGTAGGCTGCTGGTACCTTTGGTGGTTGAGGAGGCAAACTACACATTCAAAGAGGGTGCCCTTGTTTGGCCGTTGGCCAGTTTCAGTTTTGGCAATAGCCGCACATGATGCAAATCTGAACCGACAAAACATCCAAAGTAGTACCCCTAAATGGTCCAAACCGAATCTTGGCTATGTGAAGCTAAATGTTGACGCATCTTTTTATGTTGATTTGGGCACAGGAGCGATGTCCGCTATCATTAGAGACGTGAATGGATCATTCATTGCAGGCAAGTGCGTCTATTACCTATATACAGCAAATGCAACAACAATGTAAGCTTTAGCCATGAGGGATAGACTACGTCTTGCAAATTGTATTTGAACTAATAAGGTGCAGGCAAAATCCGATTCTATTGAAGTCATAAATTTTTGCAAAGGCCAAATACAATGGTGGGACTCGACAACAACGATATATGCAGATTGTGTAGATACGTCAGTTCAAATTGGAACCGTTATTTCAAATGTTGTCCCAGAGATGCCAACGGTGTGGCACATGAGCTAGCTAGCTTTAGTTTTCATAATAATATTTCTTTTGTTTGGGGTGATGAACCCCCTAGTTGCTTAATTGTATTTCTTGCAAACTATGTAAGTGTTTCTTAATTTAATAAAGCTAGCGATGATGGCCTTTTCTCCAAAAACAACAGCAAAGCTCATGCGTGCTCCGGAAAAAAAAGTAGTTCTTGTACTCTCTTTTGGTTTTTACCTAGAAGAATATAAATTGGGGGCTGCTATGCGTCGGTTGATGGATCTTTTAAAAGATCCGTTGCCTCGCGAGCCGTTAGATACGACAAAACCAAGCGGCTGGACGTCTTTCTCTTCTTTGCAGCAATGACCTTGTTGCGGAAACTCTTGTAACACAGGTTGTGTTTTAGATTTTTTTTTTTTTTGCAACATCAGTCTTATTGCGGGATTTATTTTTTGCAACATAGGTCGTGTTGCAGATTTTTTTTCCTGTCTTCACTTTTTTTTGTAACAAAGATATTGTTGCAGAAAAACTTTGCAACTGAGGTGATGTTACAGAAATTTATTTTCTTTGTCTTCACCTCTATATGGTGTTACGGAAAAAACTTATGCAACATGACTGATGTTGCAAAAATCTTTCTTGGAACAGACTAGATGTTGCAAAACAAAACACCACCATCGTTCGCCATGAGCCCGTCAGAGGGTGGTGAGAGAGTAGCAGCGCCGTCCGGCCTCGCCATCGGCAGCCGCCGGCGAGCGCCGGAACTCCGACCAGGTCACCTCGCCTCTATCCTTCTCTCCGACAAGGTGGACGCCATTGATTGCCGCTGAGGCACTTGCGTATAGGAGAGGTTGGGCAAGAGATAAGATGAGGGAGACAGAGATGCTTGGTCCAATAGGCCACGTGTCAATCAAGGGAGGCGGCGGACACCCGCGCTAGATCCGCCGGTTGAGCCATAGCCTTTTCCATGGAAATTGACAGTTCCTGCAAGAGCAAAGCGCGACAATCGCCTCGAAGCAAGGCAGCAGCGATGATTGACGCGAGCTGCCTCTATCTGCTAAAGCTAGACGTGCAGATTTACGAGGAACAAAACAGGGCACAGAAGCTGGCAAGCGTGTGCTCCAAGTGAAGTGGTCGCCGTACCTGTCGATCGACCCATTCCTTTCGCCTCACCGGCTCCGCATAATTATAGGCACGCGTGCGTGCGTGCCCTCATGGTCCCAGCTCAGTAGCCCGCCCACCACGACGGACGGACGCCCCCAACCAAACTACTCCGAGCAGCTCTCGCGCTTTTGCGTCTGGTCGCATGCGTTTGCTTTCAGCTTCAGCTGGCATGGAAGAAACAAGTATACAAATACAATGCGCCGTATCCCATCATTCTGTCGTGGCACAGCTAAGCGCGTGCCTGTCTCGACGCCTTTGAGGATCGATCGCCTCTCCCTCCTCCATGATTCCGTCCGCTCGCTTTCTCGGCGCATCGGACACTAGGAACAGGTTAACGACACCCATGACTTGTTTACTTCTCCCCCCAGTACTTAGTTTATCCATCTCCATCGGTTCCTGATACTTTCACCTGCCCCTACAATCTGACTTCTTATGCCAAAAGCCAAGGTTTTCCACCCCTCTCCTTAGATTCATTCAGTAGTGTACTGGTATCTTGGGAGTAACGGTGGTACTAGCTCGTAGCTGTGTTACCCCTGATCACACAACGCTGAAGAGTCAGCTAGTACAACTACTACTAGTAGTGAGGAACTGTATTTCGACATTCTCGACTTCTTGAGGTGTGAATGATGCGAATAATAGTGGACTCAAATCTTTACGTGTTCATTGATTTTGTGGTACCCAGTTTTCTGTGTTTAAAGAACACAGGCATCTGAAGGACGGACTGGGTCAGCGAGAAAATGCTCGCGCGCGTACTTGTTCTTGGTGTCTGTTTTTGTTTCCCGGCGCCGTACAACATTTTGATAACTTTGCAATCATCGCCCCTTTATATTTTTACCTTCCAACTCTTTCTTAAATAACTTCCCGACATTATCACTAAAAAGGTTAGACCGGTTCTGATAAGGAAGCGGCGACAACGGCACATCGACGGCCCATCCAGATGGTGACACCCGTCCTTTAGTGATCCAAGGACCTTGATGCAATTTTTATTATGTTTAGGTGCTTTTATACTTCTAGTGCATCTTTATAATAGATACAACTCTTTCTCGCAAAAAAATATGAAAATTATTCCTATGATCTATTTCATACGAATTTTCAAAGGAAAATTTTCACGCGAGTGATATAAAGTTTTTTTTTTACTTTTGTTTCTGTGACAACTATGCCCCGTGAGATGCCTGACTTTCTAGCACCCGTTTTAGAGTAATAACAAGATCAATGTAATTTGCCAAAGAAAAGAATGCCAACCCAAAACTTGGTAAAGGAGGATAATTACAATAGAAAAATATCCCTAGTTTACCTAGGATATACCTCCTTAAGGGCATTGCAATGAAAAGGAAAGCAAGCCCACTTGAAATTCTAAAGTAAAACTATAAGTTGCGGTGCCGGTTTTTGGCAATACAATACCAATGAATTTCTCATTCTTGGGGATAAATATATTTAGCTTACCTTGGAAATGTTCTTTCAAAGAATTTTTTAACACAGTATAAATGCAGACGCTCAAACATACGCACACTCACCCCTATAAATGCACGCATGCACATCCTATCGCTATGAGGACCTCTCAAGGACTGAGTTAGCACATTATCTTGAGATTGACGAAGTCGCACAGACGCCTTCGTAGTTGACGGGAACGTCTCCTCCTACTAAATGCACATCACCGGAAGGACTGAAATAAATCCAAGAAAATGCGAGTACCCGTGTCAAGTTTAGAACTTGGTGGGTCGGGATACCATTGTCCTCCTGGTGGGTCGGGATACCATTGTCCTTGTATGTTGTGGGAATTGCACGATGTATTGCTCATGTGCAAAGGCACGTATATATGACGTACAAGAGGTGGGCCACGACCTCAACTATACAAGGAACTAGGAGGTGGGCCCAATACATAGATATGCACAACACATATACTCAACACCCCCCGCAGTCGAAGCGGCACCGCTGCTGACGCAAAGACTGGATCAGAACTCCTCAAATGACGTTGTAGGCAAGCCCTTGGTCATGACGTGTAGAACACGAATATGGCCGAGGGCCACCTGTTCCCGAACAAAATGAATATCCAACTCAATATGCTTGGTCCGATGATGATGTACCGGGTTGGCGGATAGGTAGACTGCCGAAACGTTGTCGCAGTAGACCACCGTAGCACGATCCACAGGACAGGAGAGCTCCTGACAAAGCTGACGAAGCCACGAACACTCGGCGACGACGTTGGCCACCGCACGATACTCAGCCTCAGCACTGGAGCGAGAGATCGTAGGATGCCGCTTGGATGACCACGAGATGAGTGAGGGTCCAAGGAAGACACAATAGCCCGAGGTGCAGCGACGAGTGTCAGGGCAGCCCGTCTAGTCTGCATCGGAGTAGATGGTGAGGGCAGTGTCGGCGAAGGCGGAGAACATGGCACCAAGATCCATAGTGCCACAGACATAGCGAAGAATCAGCTTGACAGCGGTGTCATGGTACTAAGTCTGACGGTAAGAGTAGGGGGTACATATGAGGAGGCAAGGCCCTAGCTACGGTGAGGTTGTACACACAAGTTTACGAGTTCAGGCCCCTCTCGGAGGAGGTAAAAGCCCTATGTCGGTGTCAAAACCGGCGGATCTCGGGTAGGGGGTCCCGAACTGTGCGTCTAGGCGGATGGTAACAGGAGACAAGGGACACGATGTTTTACCCAGGTTCGGGCCCTCTTGATGGAGGTAAAACCCTACGTCCTGCTTGATTAATATTGATGATGTGTATTACAAGAGTGGATCTACCACGAGATCAAGGAGGCTAAACCCTAGAAGCTAGCCTATGGTATGATTGTTGTAATGGTTGTTGTGTCCTACGGACTAAAACCCTCCGGTTTATATAGACACCGGAGAGGGCTAGGGTTACACAGAGTCGGTTACAATGGTAGGAGATCTACATATCCGTATCGCCAAGCTTGCCTTCCACGCCAAGGAAAGTCCCATCCGGACACGGGATGGAGTCTTCAATCTTGTAACTTCGTAGTCTTGGAGTCCGGCGGACGATGATAGTCCGGCTGTCCGGACACCCCCTAGTCCAGGACTCCCTCAGTAGCCCGTGAACCTGGCTTCAACGACGATGAGTCCGACGCGCATAATGTTCGGAATTGCAAGGCGGGTTCCTCCTTTGAATAATCCAGAGAAGATTGTGAACACCAGGATAGTGTCTGGCTCTGCAAAATAAATTCCACGTTCCACCGTAGAGAGAATAATATATACACAAGTTCAATCTGCTGACGTATTTTGTGGCATGACGTCACACCACTACCAAGCCTTTACTTGAATCATTTTTTATTATACCGCCTTAGCGCGTTTAGCGAAGCGGTTTCCTTGGCACGTCTTGTCGAAGCAGAGATCATGTTCCCCTTATTCCGGGATTCTCATCAATACGGACGTGGGTAACCCAACCGCGCCCGTCGCCACGCCCCCTCTATCGAAGGCGAGTCCCGAATGGTCACGGAGACGGCTCTTGATATTCTCCCTCTTTATAATAGGACCAAGGCTCGTTTATTTTCTTCAATCTTCCATTGAATCCTCTCCTTGCTCCAAGTTCCAACACCCAGAGCCCCAGATTCGAGCGCTTCGGACCTTCAACAATGTCCGGCTCCGACCTTCAGGGCCGGTGGATGCCCTCCTCCGTCACGGAGGAGGACGTGCTAAAGCTGCGAGAAGCCAAGTACCTGTCCTACGAGATTTCGCACAGGCTGCCCGCCGAAGGGCAGGCCATCCCCACCCCCGAGCCCGGCGAGTATGTCGTCTTTGTATCCCACCTCCGTCGGGGTTTAGGCTTCCCAACGGATCCTTTCGTGAGAGGGCTCATGTTCTACTACGGGCTGGATTTCCATGACTTGGCTCCGGAGTCCATCCTTCATATTTCCGCATTTATTATCGTCTGCGAAGCCTTCCTCCGCGTCACCCTCCCACTTCGGCCTGTGGCTGAAGACCTTCAATGTGGAGCCGAAGATGATTGGGGGGCGTCAAGCAGAGTGCGGCGGGGCGGCCATAAGTAGGAGGGCCGATGCCCCGTGGCCCGAGGGCTCCTTCCAAGAGGAGCTCGGCTTGTGGCAGCAAGAGTGGTTCTATATCACCGCTCCGAAGGGCAGCAGGCAAAAGCCGCCGCCCATATTCCGCTCGGGACCTCGCTCGATGGTTGATGTCGTGGGTCAACCAAGGGCTCAACTGGGGGCCGTCAAAAGATGTGCCCCTATTGCTGGGCCGGATTCGAGACCTCCAGGCGAGGGAGATCGATCTGGTCGTGGTGATGCAGGTTATGCTAATTAGGCGTCTCCTGCCCTGCAAACGCTGTCCTCTCCGGCTATGGGAGTTCAATCCGGAGGGACCACGTATTCTCCAACATTTTATGGGTATGACACCCGTGGAGATGTACACGTTATTCTTCGGACCGCAGGCGGCGTGTCCGGAATTGACCGAGGATGCCGGCCTAAGCTGCAATCGCCCGGATACTCAAGTAAGTAGCTCAGTGTTCGGACGTATCGTTTGTTTGCCTTTCTACAATTCGCCTTTTAACCCGTTATCCTTTAACAGGAGTGGATAGAGCAAGCAAAGCTGATACGGTGTCCGGCCCCCCTCCCAGAGACCGCGCCGGATCCCGTGCTGGTCAGGATGTTGGAGGTTGTGCCTTCAGAAGAAGGCGAAGGGGAAAACAGAGGAGCTACTGCCTCGCCCAAGGGGGAGCTTGAAGAAGGGGGGATCGAGAATCCCTCCCTCCAGGGGGAGAAGAGGACCGCCTCCGAAGACCCGGAGGCCCAAGCCCCTAAGCGGGGGAAGAAATCTTCACCGGAGGGTCCTGCGTCCGGGGAGGTCCCGGCCGCACAGTCTTCTCTAAAGAATCAGCCCTCCAGCGAGCCGTAAGTAGAAAAAAGGGGGAGTTCATTAATAAGAAACATCCCTATTTGTGCTTCTGAGGATAACCGAAATTTTTACCTTGTAGATCAGATCTGCGACCTTCTCAGATGAGCTCGTCTTCGGGGGATCTTTGTCCGGAGACGATGGAGAGCGAGACGCCTCCGTCTGCTGCGCCGTCGGATAGGGAGGACGGGCCTGAAGTGTCGTCACGGAGGGTATCCCCGAGCCCGGCAGAGCCAAAGAGTTCGGCGCCGACTAGTGTTCTGCTGGGGGAGCTGAAGGATCTGCTTGAGAGGGCGTCCATCTCAGAAGATCACTGTGCATTGATGAGTACGGTGATTAGAAGGATCTCCGCCGAAAGTGGATTACATAATGCCGTCATTAGTTTACTGGCGGGTTTTGAGGTATGTAAAAATGACACCCCTTTTTGACAGTTTTACACATAAAGTGCGCCCTGTATAGATAGTAGCCCCTGAGACTCGGTGGGTTGTCGAAAGCGACAGCGTGCCGAGGATCAAAATCGCAGGTATTAAGTGTCGCCTTTCCGATGCAGGTGGCGAATAGTCCGGGGGCTAGCCGGACTGATGGAGTTGCTGAATTAATGCGGCAACTCGATGTTGCGGATGCGGACATCGCGGTAGTCAACAAGCGACTTGACGAGTCGCAAGGTAAATTGTGTCTCCGCAGTCACCTATTAAGGGAGCAAAAGCCCACTACTTACAATATTTATGCTTGACGCAGATGGTGCTGCTGCTGTGGAGAGCCTTCAGGTAGAACTTGCTCAAGCCAAGGAGCAAGCCCGAAGGAGTGATGCGGCTGCCTCGAGGGCGGCCAAGGAGTTAAAAGCCGAAAGGGCTGCACACTGCCGAAGCAGGGAAGAGATGGCCGAACTGGCCGTTAAATTGAAGGATGCTACCGACCGCAATGAGGCTCTTGAAAAGGAGCGCCTTTCGGAGCGGGAAGACCTGGGGAAGGCCACCGCCGAAGCCAAGGATGCCCGTTCTGCAATGCGGGCTATAAAGGAGGAGCTGCGTCAGGCCGGAGACATTGTGGCTGGCAAGCCTTTTCTGCTGTGCCGCAGGTTTACGGATCCAAAGTATGCCCAGCTTGGCCAGCTGTGGGGTCCGGAGGATCCATATATGGACTTAGCGGCGAGTGCGGCGGATGCCGTTGTGCACTTCCGAAGTCAGAAGGATCACAAGACGGAAGAGCTGTTTTGGTCTCAATTCCATAGTCCGGATCGTTCACTTCCGCTGAGCGATCGGTTGGCCGAATGGGCTGAGCTGAATAGGTTGTCCGGACTTGCCATGACGGATATCGTGACTCATGTCTGGCCGGAGAGGCCCAAGCCGACGAGTTATTTTGGCTTATTGCAGCAGTTTCTTGGGGCGGTGCCGCATATCAAGGAGATGAAGCGGTCGGCCTGCATAGAGGGTGCGCGGATGGCCCTTGCCCGTGTGAAGACACATTCGACAGAGATGGATGCCGCCGCTATTGCAACCCAGGGTTCGGACGAAAGCTGGTTACCCGCCGAGCACTATTTTGGGGAAGTTATGCGTGGTGCTCGTGTGATAGAGTCGCAGTGCTCAAAAAATGTCACGTTCAAATGAACATTTTGTTTTGTAAAACAATGGTTATGATGTAATCGCTTTTTATACTTGTGCGTTCCAAGTATTGAAATATCTCCTATGCGGCCGTTTATGTATACGTGTGTATAACCTGAAAGATGGCAGTCTTCGGCTTCAGCCCCCACGCACAAGGTGCAGGGGTGTTCGCAAAAATAGCGCATTTTCACACTTAATCTGACGTCTCGGTCCTGTTGAGGAGGTGGTAGCGTAGCAAACGAGGCAACCGGACTATGATGCTTTATCACTTTCACTTAGCCATTGGAGTTCGAGGGTGGGGCTACGATATAGCCCCTGGGGGCACCACGCTCTCCGAATTCGGGGCGCGTGTGTGCCTGACCGGGAAACGGTCCTTCGTCAAAGCGGAGGAATTCTAAACATTCCGGTGGTCGATCGAGTGGTTGACCAGTCTCTCGCTGTATCATGACAGTCAGTTTTCGGCTTTCTCTACTGAGGTGCTCGCCCAGCCGAACTGGGGCACAATCGCAGTAGTTCTCCTGGTGCCGCGTTAGCCGATGATACGGAACGTAAGGCAGCAAAACACAGGAGCCGGGCAAACCCAACATTTGACCAAAGACATGATTCGGAGCTGATGCATATAAGGCCTAACTCGAGACGCCGAACACTCCCTAAGGTGTTCGGTCTTTATAATAATGGGCAGAACAATGCCCTAAGCCCCTAGTGTCCAGGTACGGGCGAGGTCCTCTGACGCGGTCGATGCCAAAACGTCAGTCTCCACTCTGGTTATAGTGAAAAACCAGGGGATTATAGCAACAAGAGACAGTAAAAAAGGTTTATGCATGGTCTTAATCTGAAAAGAATCCTTGCGACGGGTCCCTACTGCACGTCTGCGCCTGTGTATCCATTGTGCCGTTATCCTGGACGGGTATGCACGTTGTTCATCTGTAAAAAGAGAGGAACTTAGTTTGAAAGGAAATCATGCGAAAAAAGTGTATGAAAAATATCAATAAATAAATAAAGCGGAGTCTATATTAGCTCATTATTGCTTATACGCACAGCCCCTTGTGGAGGGGTGTGCGGCTAGGGAGCCCCTAGCTTATTTATGCCGGACTTGTCTAGCCGTGTCCGGGGTCTTTAGATGACCCTCTTAATGAAATGATGCCACGTGGACCGGGCATTTTAAGTGTAAGAGACGCGGAATGTGGTATTGCGTTAAAGCGGACAAAAGCTTCATGTCCCAATAGTGCTTGATAGCTACTTTTGAATGGGGCGACATGAAAGATTATTTTTTCGCGTCGGAAGTTGTTCGGCGACCCGAACACAACTTCCAGTAATAAGGAGCCTGTGCACTTGGCGGAAGGGCCTGGCGTCACTCCTTTAAAGGAAGTGCGGCTATGTCGAATTTTAGTAAGGTCTATCCCCAACTTGCGGATTGTGTTCGGATATAGCAGGTTTAAATCGCTGCCTCCGTCCATCAGGACTTGTGTAAATTGTAGTCCGTCGATTATAGGATCCAATATCAGGGCAGTCCATCCTGCATTTCGAACACTTCTGGAATAACCCAGGAGGTCAAAGGTGATTGGTTTTGACATCCAATCTCGAGGTTCCGCTGGGGTGGACCGTGCGAGACCCATCATAGCGGGTGCCGCATTGTTTTTCCGTATTATCAGATGAAGTGAGTTTACTGCTTTGACTTCTTGTGGGAAAGTCTTTTGTTTCCCGGTGCCCTGCTGGTGGGGTTTGTCATCGTCGTCGCTTGGTGCGTCGAGCCCCTTGTGTTCGGTGTTGAGTCGGCCGGACTGTTTGAAAACCCAACTATCTTGGTGGGTGTGGTTTGCGGGCCTTCCGGAGGTACTGTGGATTTGACATATCTGATCCAAAATTTTGTTTAAGTTGGATAGCTCGTCACTGTTGTCCTTAAGAGGCAGTGTTTTGTTGTTTGGCCGCGAGCTTTTGAATCCGGCGTTGACCGCCGTGTTCTTTGGGCTTTTCTCTTTATTCCGGCGCTGATCTTTTCTGCGCCGTGATTTTCCGTTTCCATCTCTGATCTCGGATGTACTTGGGTCGCTGGTGCTGCATCTTGCTAGCCAGCTATCTTCCCCCGCGCAAAAGCGGGTCATGAGGCTTGTTAGCGCGGACATTGTCCTCGGCTTCTCTTGGCCGAGGTGTCTGGCGAGCCATTCGTCTCGGACGTTATGTTTGAAAGCTGCTAAGGCTTCGGCGTCCGGACAATCGACTATTTGGTTCTTTTTAGTAAGGAACCTGTTCCAGAATTTGCGCGCTGACTCTCCGGGCTGTTGAGTTATATGACTTAGATCGTCTGCATCCGGAGGGCGGACATAAGTCCCTTGAAAATTTGCTCTAAACGCATCCTCAAGCTCTTCCCAACTTCCAACAGTGTTTTCTGGGAGGCTTTTGAGCCAATGCCGAGATGGCCCTTTGAGCTTGAGGGGTAGATATTTTATGGCGTGGAGGTCATCCCCTCTAGCCATGTGTATGTGTAGTATATAATCCTCTATCCAGACTCCAGGGTCTGTTGTTCCGTCGTAAGCCTCTATGTTTATGGGTTTAAACCCTGCTAGGAGTTCATGATCCAGCACCTCATTGGTGAAACATAGTGGGTGTGCGGCGCCCCTATATTTAGGTGTATCGCTGCCTTCGAACACTTGGCGTGTTGTGTTGCTTCCTGGGGCCCTCTTTTTTGGCCCGTAAATGGACCTGGCTGGGTCATCTGTTTTCCCAGGATCATGCGCCGGCTTGTGTGCGGTGCCGCTTATAGTTTTTGGCCTATCATCTGGCCGTCTATCCGGCCAGGCGGCCTCTTTGTTTTTTGACTGTGGGGGCTCTATGGCTTCCTCGTCGAATTCTGGCAGCAGCTTGCGCTTCGGGTAGCTCTTTGATTGATGGCTATTGCCGTATTTGTCTGCGGTTTTGAGCACTTTGCTCCACCTCATTCTGAGTATGTCTTCCGCTGTTTTGAGCTTCCGTTTTTCCTTCTTCAGACTTCTTGCAGTGGCCACGAGTCCTTTGCGAAGGCTCTTATTCTCCGGTGGTGTGTCCGGCATGAGGTCGTCTGGACTGTTGGCTTCGCCGGGCATGGATTGATTATCCGATTCATCCTGTTCGGACGGTTGCTTGGCTGTATGTTCGTCGTCCACTGGTTTGCCCTGCTCTATTGCTGGGTCATTAGGAGCGCTGTTGTTGTCGAGGCGGGACTTAGGGCGGCGTCTGCGTCGCCATTTTGGTTGTTTATCGGCGGGATTATCCTTTGTCGCGCCCCGTTGGTCCTCGTTATCGCTTCCTTTCGGGGTATCCACCATATATACATCCTGGGTTGCGGTGGCCCTCCGGTGCTCTGTGAGTGCTGGTTCTTGATCGTCTCCGGCATCGTCGTCCATACCGTCGATGTCTTCGGAGTCGTAGTCTAGCATGTCGGTTAGATCGTCGACAGTGGCTACAAAGTGGGTGGCGGGTGGGCTTTGAATTTCTTCATTGTCCGCATCCCAACCATCCTGGCCATAATCCGGCCAGGGCTCTCCGGATAGCGAGAGATGCTTTAGCGAATTTAGGATCTCGCCAAAGGGCGAGTGCTGAAAGATGTCCGCAGCGGTGAACTCCATGATCGGCGCCCAATCGGATTCGATTAGCAGGGGCACAGGAGGTTCGGAGTCTGGCAGGGAGTCCGGCACCTCGGAGTCACGAGCTTTATAGGGGACAAGGTCAGTGTTCGGCTCCATCACCGCGGAAGTTGCAGCCCCCGAGGCGGTGTCCAGCCACCGATCCTCGATCTGGGCGATCGGCTCCGGACTAAGGGCCGGAGCGGATTCATGTGCGGCCACCAAGGCACTGTCCGGCGGCAGAGCTAAATCATGCCCATCGAGACAGTGCGACACGCTCGGCTGTGGCTCGAGTCCGTCGAAGATCAAGTCCCCGCGGATGTCGGCCGTGAAGGTTAGGCTTCCGAACCTGACCTGATGGCCAGGGGCGTAGCTTTCGATCTGCTCCAGATGGCCAAGTGAATTAGCCCGCAGAGCAAAGCCGCCGAATACGAAGATCTGTCCGGGGAGAAAAGTCTCACCTTGGACAGCATTGTTGTTGATTGAAGAAGCCATCGAGCCTATCAGTGACGACACAGAGGAACTCTCAATGAAAGCACCAATGTCGGTGTCAAAACCGGCGGATTTCGGGTAGGGGGTCCCGAACTGTGCGTCTAGGCGGATGGTAACAAGAGACAAGGGACATGATGTTTTACCCAGGTTCGGGCCCTCTTGATGGAGGTAAAACCCTACGTCCTGCTTGATTAATATTGATGATGTGTATTACAAGAGTGGATCTACCACGAGATCAAGGAGGCTAAACCCTAGAAGCTAGCCTATGGTATGATTGTTGTAATGGTTGTTGTGTCCTACGGACTAAAACCCTCCGGTTTATATAGACACGGAGAGGGCTAGGGTTACACAGAGTCGGTTACAATGGTAGGAGATCTACATATCCGTATCGCCAAGCTTGCCTTCCACGCCAAGGAAAGTCCCATCCGGACACGGGACGGAGTCTTCAATCTTGTATCTTTGTAGTCTTGGAGTCCGGCGGACGATGATAGTCCGGCTGTCCGGACACCCCCTAGTCTAGGACTCCCTCACCCTACGTCTCGGTGCCCTGAGGCGGTCGACTGGAATATGGTGTGTGTGTGTGTGTGTGTGTGTGTGTGTTACAGGGGGTGCGAACCCCTGTGCCAGAGGAGGAGGCGGCTTATATAGAGTGCGCCAGGACCCAAGCCTTCCCCCGTTACAGGGTTCAATGTACATTAAGACAGGGCGTTACTGGTAACACCAGCTATAAAGAGTTATTAATGATCTTTAAGACTACAGAGTGAACGCTTCACTTGTCATCCTGAGTGACTCTAGGTCTTCTGTACTCCGAGTGGTTTCTTGTATGGTCGAGTGACCACATCTTAGTTGAATGGAATTGGGGTATCCGAGTGAGGTAATTGGTCGAGCGGATTGCACTCCATGGTTACTTCAGTCGGCATCTCTTGTTATACTTTGAATGTCCTTGATTCTAGGGTAGTGACCTTGGGTAGGGCATATAGGTCAGGCCTATGACCCTATCCTAGGTCCATGGCATCGTCATTAGCCCCCGAATGGATTGAGGTCCGAGTGGAAAGAGAGTTGAAGTTGATCATGTCCTGATTTTTATGCTTCGTAGGCATTCTTACTGAGTTCGGGAATCATGCTAAAACTTCAACTGTATTTCAGTCGCCTTGATCGATTCAGAGGTCGTCGAGTGAACTTATACTGGCAGTCCTTGAGTGTTGATATGGTATGAAATCCTCAGCGTGATTGGTTACTCTGCGGTTCCCGGATCTCACGGGATTCAAAACTTTGGGGAAGCACGCGGGACGGAGCGCACCGCAGTAAACGGAGTGGATAGACAGGGGCGCCTTGATTCTCGCGCCACCCTTTTTGCCACATATCGGGCGCGCGACCGTTGTGGGATTTGACAGGATTGCTTGGGCCCACGCATCAGCCACACGGAAGCAGGCCCATAAAAGGCGTCGAGGCCGATGCATTTGCATAGTGCGCACTATTCCCCTTCTTCTTCCTCTGCTTCTCCACTGCGTTCTCCTCCGCTCTCGACGCCGCTGCCCTGCCTGTGCGCAGTCCGCCGCCTTGGTTAAGGACAATACAACGACCCTGGAGCGTGCGAAGAAAGCGACGGGGACGGCGAAGGGCAAGAAGACAAGTCGGGGATCATCGTCGAGATCCGGAATGCCTCCTGGTTGGATCCAATGGGATTGGATTCGGTCCACGATCCGGAAAGAGGATCTGGAGGATCTGGCCACCGCGGGCTTGATCACCGATGGGTCTTGGAGGCTGCCGGGGAACGAGATCGAGCCTCAGCCGCAGGAGGGTGAGTGCGTCCTCCTCGCAACTCACATCGACCGTGGTTTCTCTCTGCCTCCGCATCCCTTCTTCTGGGGTTTCTTGAACTTTTTCGGTGCCTAACTCCACCATTTTTCTCCAAACACTATCACATACCTTGCTACATATGTTTCTTTGTGTGAAAACTTCTTGGGTTGTAGACCGCCTTGGGGTCTATTCAAACACATCTTTACCTACTGTTCCCAATCTGTGAAGAAGGTGAATCCGACTGACGAGAAGACGCACGTGATCCAAATGTGCGGGGGTTTAGGGATTTGGATGAGGGTTAGGAGTACTTTTTCCCCTATGACACTTCCCAAGTCGGTTCGGGGTTGGCAGTCGACCTGGTTCTACTGCCAAGATATTCTGACCCCCGGCCAATCGATCGGTCTTCCTCCCTTCACCATGGATCGAGTCCAGCAACCTTCTTCACTGATCATGACTGCAGCAGAGAAAGTAGAGGTGTCCATGCTAGTCGAGCGGGTAGTCCAACTGGTCCGTGAGGGTGTGACTGGCATGGATTTGCTGGAGGTGTTTCTCGGTCGACGCATCCAGCCACTCCAAGCTCGTGATCATCCAATGTGGATGTATTCCGATACCAATGACACCGCTCGGGTCCACCCAGAGGAGGTCCCCGATGAGACGGTGGCACAGTGGTTGCAAAGCATCACTGGGAACAAAGACAACCCCAGGGGGTCCAGAAGGGTTGCACCATTCTACGTTGAAAATGAGCTGGATAAGGTCTGATCCTTGTTACCGAGTGCCTTTTATTCTGATTTGCAAATATCCTTGAATTCCATTGATGCTTGTTTAACTTGTTGCCTTGCAGATTTATACTAAGATGTATTTGATGCCAAATAGAGAGCAAGTCCAGGAGGGAGCTGAGAGCACGGACGAGAGTGCCGACTGGCAATCTCCCGATGACGACGACGAAGGGGAGGACAGTGATGAGTTGGACGATGGTGAAGAAGTTGACTCATCGCCTCACACGAAACATTGATCCAAACAGTCTCACGACCCTGCAGGTGGGTGCAACAGGGCAGCTCCTCCAAATGCACAAGTGCAAAAACGCACTTGGACTTCGACTCCGAAACCGTCTGAGAAGGCCGCCAAGCAGCCCAAGGTCATCCCCAGAAAGCCTTGGAAGACCCTGCCCAAGATCAAGATGGACGTTCCCATCGCTTCTGCGTGAGTGTTTTGTCTTTCTCTATGTTACTGTCGATCCATTCCTCTGTTTGACCGAGTGGGTTCTGAATCTTTTAGTGCCGCAACTTCTGGGACCTCCGTGGACATTGACAAGGCTCAAGGCGATGAGGAAACTGAAGACGCGGCCACTTCCAAAGCGGGTACAATTTTACAATCTTGTGCTTGTTTTATCGGCTGGACTGTCGGTCGACTAAACTCTTATGTTTGAGTCTTGTGCAGCACCACAAGATGTCATTGAACTTCCAGATGACGACGAAGAAGTGCCCCAGAAGAACAGGGGAAGAAAGGGCAGGACTTCGAGCAGGAGAGTGCCTGCCAGCAAGGTGCCTTAGTCGATGTCAGCGCCAGAAATAGTGATCCAGCAATCCGGAGATCCAGTTCGGGCTTCTGTTTCTTTGTCCCTGTGTCGACTGATCGTCCTTCGGTGTTGATCGCTCAAGTCCCTGCTTCGTCCGCGCAACTCCATGCCTCAGATCCTATGACTGCCCCGTTCTGCCAACACCGCTCTTTGCTGCCCATCATACCCCAGATGACCCGGTGGGTGCTGCCAAGGAAGCCATACTCCAAGCAGGCTTTATGATAGAGCAGATGAAGGTGGTGCACGAGGCTAGCAAGGCTGCCTATAATGCCAGCTCTGCTCTGCAAATCAATGTCAAGGTCAGTTGATTTCCGACTGATCTTTCAGTTTGATTTTTTGCCCTGTTACGATATGGTATTTGTAAGCTGCTGCTTTATTATCCGTAAGATGTCCATGGATGAGTGTTTTGGAACCTTTTATGTGCATCTATCATGAGTCTGCACTTTACATCCATTCACCCACTGGGTGCTTTAATTTTTGCTGAATAGTTCTTCCACTTGAGTCGACCAAGTCGAGTCGAGTGTATCTTTGAATCAGTGGGGGCACGCAGAGTGCACCCACTGGGTGTAGTCCCCGAGACCGCCGTTGAATGTTTGATTCGGCGGGGGTATTTATCAAATGTCTCTTTACAGAGTTTCCACTCGGACGTGATAGATAGTGTCGAGTGGGACCCAGACCAGTGGGGGCATGCTGAGTGCACCCACCGGGTGTAGTCCCCGACACTGCGGTCGATTGCAGGCAATTGGCTGGGGTCTGAGAATCTCTCTTTTTTATATACTCATGTTGGGCAGACCATGCCGAGTGGTAAATCGGACCAGTGGGGGCACGCCAAGTGCACCCACTAGGTGTAGTCCCCAAGACTACTGTTGAATGTTTGATTCGGCAATAGTCTCAAAACACTTTTTGCTGTGATTTGACCTTTGTTTCTGTCGACTGTCGTGTCTTATTTGTTGACTGCAGAAATCTTGTGAGATCGGGGCCCAATTTGCTGAGTTGGAGAAGAAGCAGACCAGTCTCAACCTGGATCTGGAGCTGGCCAAGAAGAATCTTTAGAAGGCTAAGGATGATGCGGCTGCTATGGGAGGTAATAACTCGTCGACTGTCCACCTTATAGTTTTTCCATTTCAGTCATTTGAACCGAGTGGCTCCACTCGAACATATGTGCGTAGTGAAAACCGTCAACTCCAAACTCATCTGAAGAATGTTATTTCTTTAGTCAAAATGAAGCAGGTTCTGGAGCAGAAGGACCTTGACCTTGCCGTAGCACAGAGGAAGCGCGAGAGAAAACAACACTTGCCGACAAGAAGCTGGCTTCAGTCAGCAAGTTGGAAGAGGAAAACGCCCAGCTGAAGACTGCTGTGAACAAAGCCAACAAAGAAGTTGCGCAGCTGAAGATGGACAAGGAGGCCCTGTCTGACAAGGTTGGAGATCTCACTCGAAAGAGGGGTGAGCTGGAGGCTTATCTGGGAAGACTCGCTGAGAAGCTACTACTGAAACTTGAAGGTACTTTCTCTTGTCTGACTGATTTGCAACTGTCGACTCATCATATAACTACCAACTCACCATTTTTCTGGGTGTGCAGAATGCTGTCAAGACTTCGAGGTAGAGACTGGGCGGTTCGAGACAGACCTAGACCCCATAAATTCTCCCGTCAAGGATGAAGTAGCGATGAACGTGCTGCAATTGGAGTCTCGTCTTGCCACGGAGTCGCGGATTTACATGGAGCTCTGGCCCGGGCAGAATTCCAGAATGATCTCGAGTCCCTGATGACTCGACTAAAAGAAATCCCTGGTCGAGTGCAAGAGTGGAAGAAGATATCTGCTCGTTGTGGCCCTGATGTTGCTCTGTCCTTGGTCCAAGTCCATTGCAAGGAGGTCAAAGATGACAAGCTGGCGGCTCTCAAGGTTGCCAACAACAAGAAGCTCCAATTCCAGTCTTTCATGGAGACCTTCATCGATGCTGCCACTCAAATTGCAGACGGCATCGACCTTTATAGATTCGTCGAGCCAGCAAGCCCTCCTCCTGCCGAGTGAACGAACTTTATGCCTCACCTTTATTTGCCTCAGAATGCCAAGTGATTTTGTACCCATTAAACTCTTTCAGGCCTGATCCCTAAGTACTTCTGCCCGTGGTTCTGAACTTTGCTGGGTTTATCTGAACTTGGTTTTTTCCTTGAATATGGTGGCTTTGTATTTGCCACTTTTAAATCTTTTCATTCCGAATGGAACTTGATTTCTCACTCGGAATAGACGTTGTACTTGTGACACGGCTCTGACGACGTGCTCGATGGGCACCTCGTCGTCCTTACGGATCAGGATGGAGCAGATGTTGTACTTGTGACGCAGCTCCGACGTTGTGCTCGATTGGCACCTCGTCGTCCTTGTGGATCAGGATGGAGCGGATGTTGTACTTGTGACGCAGCTCAGCCTCCGAGTGAGAGGGTTGCTCATCACTCGGAGCGGTTTTTAAACTTAGGCGAGTATGGGGTCACAGCTAAGCCCCCGAGTGGGAGGACTGCTCTCCACTCGGAATGGTTTTTTTAACTTAGGCGAGTGCGGGGTCGCGGCTAAGCCCCCAAGTGAGAGGATTGCTCTCCACTCGGAATGGTTTTTAACTTAGGCGATTACAGGGTCGCAGCTAAGCCCCCGAGTGGGAGGATTGCTCTCCACTCGGAATGGTTTTTTAACTTAGGCGAGTATGGGGTCGCAGCTAAGCCCCCGAGCGGGAGGATTGCTCTCCACTTGGAATGGTTTTTTAACTTAGGAGAGTACGAGGTCGCAGCTAAGCCCCCGAGTGAGAGGGTTGCTCTTCACTTGGAGTGGTTTTTTAACTTAGGCGAGTACGGGGTCACAGCTAAGCCCCCGAGTGAGAGGGTTGCTCTTCACTCAGTGGTTTTTTAACTTAGGCGAGTACGGGGTCGCAGCTAAGCCCTCGAATGGGAGGATTTCTCTCCACTCGGAATGGTTTTTTAACTTAGGCGAGTACGGGGTCACAGCTGAGCCCCCGGGTGAGAGGGTTGCTCTTCACTCGGAGTGGTTTTTTAACTTAGGCAAATCAGGTTCGCAGCTAAGCCCCCGAGTGGGAGGATTGCTCTCCACTCGGAATGGTTTTTTAACTCAGGCGAGTACAACGTCACAGCTAAGCCCCCGAGTGAGAGGGTTGCTCTTCACTCGGAGTGGTTTTTTAACTTAGGTGAATCACATTCGCAGCTAAGCCCCCGAGTGGGAGGATTGCTCTCCACTCGGAATGGTTTTTTAACTTAGGCGAGTACGGGGTCGCAGCTAAGCCCCCGAGTGAGAGGGTTGCTCTTCACTCAGAGTGGTTTTTTAACTTAGGCGAATCAGGTTCGCGGCTAAGCGACCCACTTGGGGATTTGAACACATGTGTTTATGGGAAAACAATCATTAACATACTACAAACATCTTGTCTTTGATAAGCAAACTGAAGGATTCTTACTACAACTCATTGATCCGAGTGGTTTAGGTATAGAAACGGCGGAGCAGCTCCGCATTCCATGAGCGTGGCTCATCTTCTTTCTTGGCTATGTTGTAGAGGTGATATGCCCCGTTGTGGAGCACCTTGGTGATGATGAAGGGACCTTCCCAGGCCGGAGCAAGCTTGTGAGGTCGTTTCTGATGCACTCGGAGCACAAGGTCTCCTTCTTGGAACGCTTGACCTTTGACATTACGGGCATGGAATCGACGCAAGTCTTGTTGGTAGATGGTCGACCGGATCAGAGCCATCTCACGTTCCTCCTCCAGGAGATCAACTGCATCTTGGCGTGCCTGTTCCGCTTCGGCTTCTAAGAAGAGTTCCACTCGGGGAGCGTTGTGCAGCAACTCACTCGGAAGCACATCTTCAGCACCATATACCATGAAGAAAGGGGTTCGGTCAGTCGACCGGTTCGGAGTTGTTCTCAATCCCCATAAGATGGACGGCAACTCAGTCACCCAAACTCTAGCAGCATGCTTGAGTTGCACATCAGTCGGGGGTTTCAACCCTTGAAGGATCAAACCATTCGCCCTTTCTGCTTGCCCATTCGACTGGGGGTGAGCAACAGATGCGTAGTCGACTCGAGTGCCTTGGGAAGCACAAAACTCCATGAACTCATCAGAATCAAAGTTGGATCCGTTATATGTGATAATGTTGTGAGGGACTTCATATCTGAATATCAACTCATTGATGAAATTGATGGCAGTGCTTGAGTCAAGGTTCTTGATAGGCTTGGCTTCGATCTATTTGGTGAATTTGTTGACTGCCACAAGCAAATGAGTGAAACCACTTATGCTGGTCTTGAAGGGTCCAACAATATCCAACCCCCAAACTGCGAACAGCCAGACGAGTGGAATAGTCTTCAAGGCGGATGCAGGCTTGTGAGACATGTTGGAGTAGAACTGGCAGCCTGCGCACTTGTCGACTATATCTTTTGCCATCTCATTTGCACGCGGCCAATAGAATCCCGCTCGGTATGCTTTGGCCATGATGGTCCGAGAGGAAACATGGTGACCATAGGTCCCCAAGTGAATCTCATTTAAAATCATTCGACCTTCTTCTGGGGAGATGCAAAGCTGAGCCACTCCTGTGACACTTTCTCTGTAAAGTTGCCCTCTAATTACGGTGAAAGCTTTTGATCGACAGACGATCTGGCGGGCCTCATCTTCATCTTCTGGGAGTTCCTGCCTGAGCAGGTACATGATATATGGCACCGTCCAGTCGGACGTGATCACTAAAACTTCCATGACCAAGTTGACTATAGCTGGGACTTCAATCTCAGTCGGATTGGTTGAACTTATCGATTGTGGGGGCTCTTCCTTGAAGGGATCTTCTTGTACTGACGGGTGTGGAGATGCTCCAAGAACACATTACTGGGGATAGGCTTCCGAGTGGAACTTATCTTCGCCAGATCATCAGGAGCTTGATTCTTGATTCGGGGTATGTGGTGGAGCTCTAACCCCTCAAACTTCTTCTCTAGCTTTCTTACTGCATTGCAATAACCGGTCATTGCTGGACTCATGATGTCCCATTCCTTCATTACTTGATTAACCACTAAGTCGGAGTCACCGTAGACCATTAAGTGTCGGACACCGAGTGAAATGGCCATACGTAACCCATACAACAGTGCCTCATACTCAGCTTCATTATTTGAAGAATCAAAGTGGATCTGGAGGACATAGCTGAGCTTGTCGCCTCTTGGGGATACCAAAACCACTCCTGCGACAGAGCCATTCAACATCTTGGACCCATCAAAGAACATAGTCCAATGCTCCGAGTGAATCTGAGTTGGTTGTTGTTGCTCAATCCACTCTGCGAGGAAATCTGCTATTGCTTGGGACTTGATGGCTTTCTTTGCCTCAAACTTGATATCCAACGGAAGGAGTTCAATCGCCCATTTTGCCACTTGACCAGTTGCATCCCTATTTTTCAGAATTTCTGACAATGGAGCGTCGCTGACGACTAAAATCGAGTGGTCTGAGAAGTAGTGTGCAACTTTTTCGTGGTCAAGTAAATTCCATAAACAAGCTTCTGATAATGAGGATATCTTTGCTTGGACAGAGTCAAGACTTCATAAATATAATACACATGGTGCTGAACTTTGTAGGCTTTGCCTTCTTCTTCCGGCTCGACCGTGAGCACTGTGCTGACAACTTGTCCAGTGGCTTAGCACCGGCTGGGTGGAAAGTAGGGCTTTGAGCTCTTCAAATGCTGCTTCAGCTTCATAATTACACTCGAGCTTGTCAGACTTCTTCATCAGTCGGTAAAGAGGTAATGCCTTTTCACCAAGGCGTGAGATGAATCGACTCAATGCAGCCAAACAACCAGTAAGCTTCTGAACATCGTGCACACACAGGGCGTTTCATTCATAGGATTGTGCCAACCTTCTCTGGGTTTGCGTCGATTCCTCGTTTAGAAACGAGGAAACCGAGCAACTTCCCACCCGGGACTCCGAATGTGCACTTTGATGGATTGAGTTTGATATCATATCTTCTTAAGTTGGCAAAGGTTTCAGCAAGGTCAGTCAGTAGGTCGGAACCTTTGCGTGACTTGATCATGATGTCATCCATGTATGCTTCCACATTCCGACTTATTTGAGTGAGCAGGCACGTCTGAATCATGCGCATGAATGTGGCACCAGCATTCTTGAGGCCAAAGGGCATAGTAACATAGCAAAAACACCCAAATGGGGTGATGAAAGCTATTTTTATTTCATCGGGTCCATATAGTCGGATCTGATGGTACCCGGAATAAGCATCCAAAAAGGACAATAGCTCACACCCCGCAGTTGAGTCGACTATCTGGTTGATGCGGGGCAAAGGAAAATGATCTTTCGGGCAGGCGTGATTGATATGCTTGAAATCAATAACATTCGAAGTGACTTGTCTTTCTTGGGGACCATAACAACATTGGCGAGCCACTCGGAGTGGCATATCTCGCGGATGAACTCCGCGGCCAGAAGCCGAGCCACCTCCTCGCCAATTTCCTTCCTCTTCTCCGTGGCGAACCGACGAAGATGCTCTTTAACATGTTTTGCTTTCAGGTCGACTCGCAAACGGTTCTCAGCCAGTCCCCTGGGTACAACCGACATGTCTGATGGTTTCCATGCGAAGATGTCCCAGTTTCACGGAGGAACTGGATGAGCGCTTCTTCCTATTTGCCGTTGAGTGTCGTTGAGATATGAGTCGGAGCAGCATTGGGATCGGCCGGGTGAATGTGAACCGGTTTCGTTTCACCGGACGACTGAAATGCGGACTCTGAAGCAGGCCTCTTGGCACGCAACAAATCACTCGAATCTGCATTATTCTGGAATTCTTGCATTTCTACTACTTCCATCTATTAATCGGCGATCTTTGAGCCCTTCTAGAGCCAATCTTCTGCTCTCTGCCGATTTCCAGTGAATGTGATCATGCCTCCGGGGACAGGCATCTTCAACTTGAGGTACACGTAACACGGTCGAGCCATGAAACGAGCATAAGCAGGTCTGCCTAGAATAGCATGATAGGCACTATCAAAATCCAGCACCTCAAACGTCAACTTTTCCTTGCGGTAATTCTTTGAATCACCGAAAACCACATCGACAGTGATCTGACCGAGTGAATCAGCTTTCTTTCCTGGGATGACATCATGGAATCTCATGTTGCTCTCACTGATCTTGGACATTGGAATGCCCATCCCTCAGAGGGCCTCAGCATATAGTATATTCAAACCACTGCCGCCGTCCATCAAAACCTTGGTCAGTCGAGTGCCCTCAACGACTGGGTCGACCACCAATGCTTCCCGCCCAGGGGTAGCAACGTGTGCTGGGTGGTCGGACTGGTTGAATGTAATAGGGGTTTTTGACCACTTCAAATATGTCGTCGTTGCCAGAGCAACCATGTTTACTTCTCTGTTAATAACTTTCAGTCGACTTTTGCTCTCAAGGTCAGCAAAAATCACCAAAGTTGCATTGACGTTGGGGTAACCTCCATCTTCCTCTTTGTCCTCCTCCTTATCAGACTCTTTGTCCTTTTCACTGGGATGGCCCTCTCGGAAACTCTGAATCAGGAGTGGACACTGTCGAGTGGTATGCTTGGGAAGAATCAAATTTCCCTCTTCATCCTTTTTGGTGTGTATATGACACGGTAAATCAAGCACATCATTTCCCACTTGATCTTTCACTTTTTTAGGGGTACAAGGCCCTTTGAGCTTCCCCTTGAACTTCCCTTGATTCAAAACTGCTGCCTCAGCAGGACCTGCAGCCTCAGCTTTTCATTTTTGCTTTCGACTGGAGTTTCCTCCTCCGGTGTCCTGGGCGACTGATTTGTTCTTGCCGCTCATGAGTCGGTCCTCTTCTTCGCCGTTAGCGTATTGAGTGGCAATCTCCATCATCCAAGTCAGAGACATGTCTCCGGTCCGACCGAACTTCAGATTGAGCTCTCTGTAGTGAACACCTTCTTAAAAGGCACAAACTGCTTGGTGCTCTGACACATTCTCCACTATGTGATGAAGGGTAGTCCATCTCTGGATATAGTCTCTCAAAGTCTCATTCAGTTTCTGAACACAATGCTGCAATTCTGCCAAACCAGCAGGTCGCTTGCACTTTGCAGGTGCCCTCGAATGTTTTGGTAAACACTCGGGCTAACTCTTCCCAATTGAAAATGCTCCCAGGGCCCAACTGATTCAACCAAGCTCTGGAAGAACCCTCCAGCATCAAAGGGAGGTGTTTCATGGCCACCTCATCGTTACCACCACCAATGTGCACTGCCACTCGGTAATCTTCCAACCAAGTGTCGGGCTTCGACTCTCCGGCGAACTTACTTACGCCCGTCGCCAACCTGAAGTTGCGAGGGGTCTCAGCGGCTCGGATGGCTCTTCCGAAGCACTCGGGGCCGGAAACGTGCACTCTGCTTCCACTGGGTCGATCTCTATCTAGCCCTTCTCTGTATGCTCTGTTCTTTCGACTAAACCTTGCACAAGGACTGACCTTGCATCGAACCTAGGCTCTCTTGGGTCAACTGGAACTCTGCGGTCATTACCATACGGGCGCCTGTCGTCATACCGCCGGGGTGCGTATGACCCTCCCCTCGGAGGAGGCGAAGGCACTCGACGGTGGTTGTCACGGGCATACTCACGATCAAATTCTCCATGGGCTCTTCCCAGGTGCCAATCTCGACGGTGATCACGATCTTCATGCTGCAAAGGTGACCCAAGACTGTGTGCTGACTGAATTGTGTCTGCCTGCACTGACCTGTTGTGGATCCTGTTGCGCGACTGAGAAACATTGGAGTTTTGCTCTCCTGCTGCTCGGAGTAGCGCTCGGATCTGCTCCAAGCATCTTCCAGCCTCTGAGCGGGATGGCTGAATAGATTCTGCTATACGTGCAACAGCTGTAAGATTCTGGATCGGAGTGTGGTATACCTGGGGTTTAGGCGGGAGAAATTGTCGTTGGCATCGACTGGATTCGAGGATCAGTCGACGGGCGCGTTCATCGAGAGAATGTTGGAGGTTCTCCAGACGCGCGCGCTCGGCCAACGTGGCCAGGCGCGCAACCTCCAAGGCCCGAGCCTCCGCGGTCTCCCCCACGATGGGGGTCTCGAGCGCCTCCACGTTGTGGCAGTGCAACTCTTCCCTCTGCTGCGAATTGGGAGGTTGGGGCTCGTACTCATCATGGTCATATGATGGGCCGTCACCGTCCCCATTACCACCATTGCAGCGAAACCTGGGTGGGCTGTGACGAGAGTCGATCATGAGAACTTTTGTCACGGGGTCGCTGCTCCCGCACTCGAAAAGAGTATCTGCGGAGCCAGTCGACTGGTCCGTAGGTAAATTCGTCGGGCTCGATCGCTGCGACTTGAGGGGTGACCGTCTGACGGACGACTGCATGCTTGACCCACCGTTGGAGCCACGACCGACCGTATCGTTTGCAGCGACGTCCAACAGAGTGAGCAGATGATGTGAGGGCTGACTGATACGGGGTCGACGGTTATCGTAGAAGAACGTCGCAGGCACTCGCGCGGAAGTGTGATGCCCCGCAGATTGGAAGAGCCTCGACATCGAGGGGGGATTCTTGAAGCCAGGCGGAGTCGTCGGCGATGAAAGTGAGCGCACCGAGTCGGAACTCGCGGCCCACGACCAAACCACCGCCGGAAACCATGTTGATGAAGATCGGAAAAAATGCAACCTCGCCAGAAGTTGCCAAGACGCTTTGCCCCATGGTGGGCGCCAACTGTCGTGGTACTAAGTCTAACAATAAGAGTAGGGGGTACGTATGGGGAGGCAATGCCCTAGCTTTGGCGAGGTTGTACACACGAGTTTACAAGTTCAAGCCCCTCTCGAAGGAGGTAAAAGCCCTACGTCTCGGTGCCCTGAGGCGGTCGACTGGAATATGGTGTGTGTGTTACAGGGGGTGTGAACCCCTGTGCCAGAGGAGGGGGTGGCTTATATAGAGTGCGCCAGGACCCCAGTCGTCCCCCGTTACAGGGTTCAATGTACATTAAGACAGGGCGTTACTGGTAACGCTAGCTATAAAGAGCTATTAATGATCTTTAAGACTATGGAGTGAACGCCCGACTGTTTCCATCCTGAGTGACTCTAGGTCTTCTATACTCCGAGTGGTTTCTTGTATGGTCGAGTGACCTCATCTTGGTCGAATGGAATTGGGGTATCCGAGTGAGGTAATTGGTCGAGTGGATTGCACTCCATGGTTACTTCAGTCGGCATCTCTTGTTTTACTTTGAATGTCCTTGATTCTAGGGTAGTGACCTTGGGTAGGGCGTATAGGTCAGGCCTATGACCCTACCCTAGGTCCATGGCATCGTCAAGCGGTCCAGTGAACATCCCGAGGAGCGTGCATGTGGAGACACACCTGCTGCACGGCATACTGGATCTCCGATCGAGTCAGAGTGAGGTACTGGAGAGCGCCGACAATGGATCGGTAGAATGCAACATCCAAAGCTGGAAACTCATCAATAGGCATAGCAGTGGTCTTGTAGTTAAGCATGCCAACACGATCCAAGAGCTGATGAGCGTACTTCCGCTGATGGAGAAAGAAGCCATCCGGACGGCGCATGACCTCAACACCAAGGAAGTAGTGCAACGGACCCAGGTCCTTGATGACGAACTCAGCGCGAAGACGATCAATGAGCCGACCGAGAAGGCCAATCGTGCATGCCGTCAGGATGATGTCGTCGACATAGAGCAGCAAGTAGGCCGTGTCGGAGCCCTGGTAATAGACGAAGAGTGATGCGTCCGAGTGAGTAGAGCGGAACCCGAGCTGGTGTAGAAATGCCGCGATGCGCTGGTACCAAGCGCGCGGAGCCTGCTTGAGCCTGTACAAGGACCACGAAAGCAGGCACACGTGGTCGGGGAGTGCGGGGTCAACAAACCCCGTGGGGCTAGCAGAAGACCTGCTCCTCGAGGTGACCATGAAGGAAGGCGTTTGGAGACGTCCATCTGGTGCACCGACCAAGCACGGGAGACCACAAGGTGGAGAACCGTGCGAATCGTGCCAGGCTTAATGACCGGAGCGAAGGTGTCGGTAAAGTCGATGCCAGCACGCTGCCGGAAGCCATGAACAACCCAGCGCACTTTGTAGCGATCAAGGGTACCATCAAGACAGAGCTTGTGTTTGAAGACCCACTTCCCCGTAATCACGTTGGCATGCCGGGGACGAGGAACAAGCTGCCATGTCCGGTTGCGCTGCAGGGCATCAAACTCCTCTTGCATTGCAACCATCCAAAGCGGGTCATGAAGAGCGGCTCGAATGGAGGACGACAGCGGCGATGGTGCAGAGGTGGATGCTGTGTGGACGTAGTCATCAAAGGCGTAGCCCGAACTCGGGCAAAAATGTACTCACGGTTGCGGGTGACCGGACCAGCCGCGGGAGACTCGACCGCGGGGGCTAGGACCGCGGGCACCGGGACCGAGACCGCGGGGCCGTGGGGGCCGTGCTGGCCACAGGGGGTGCGGGGGCCATGGGGGCCACTGCTGAAGCCGGGGCGGCAGGGCCGTAGCTGGAGCCAGAACCGCAGGCACCGAGGCCGCGGGAAGGAGAGGCGCTGGGGGCGCCAGTGCCGCATGCAGGGGACGCGTCTCAAAACCAGGGGCGGGCCAAGGGCTGCGCACCCTGGGAGAGGCATCGAGGAGTCCGCGTCATTAGTGGCGGGAGGAACCGCCGGGGGTACCTGCTGAAACGGAAACACATGCTCATCAAAGTAAACATGTCAAGAAGTGAACACACGGTGGGAGACTGGATCATAGCACCGATAGCCCTTGGAATTAGAGGGGTAGCCGATGAAGATGCAAGCGACAGAACGGGGTGCAAGTTTGTGTGGAGCGGTGTCGGCAGTGCTAGGATAGCAAAGGCACCCGAAAATACGCAAGCCATCATAGGACGGGGGCGTACCGAAGAGAAGATGGTGAGGTGCATAGTTGCACCGTGGGCGGCAAGGTCGAAGGTTAAGGAGAAGTGAAGCAGTAGCAAGTGCGTCTAGCCAAAAACGAGGCGCCACGTTAGCATGGAACAGGAGTGTGCGAACACAGTCATTCAGAGTGCAAAGGACGCATTCAGATCTACCATTCTACTGTGAAGTATATGGGTATGTGAGACGAAAAAATGTGCCGTGGTGCGACAAAAAAGTGTGGAAAGCAAGGTTGTCAAACTCTTTTCCATTGTCAGTCTGAAGAGCAAGAATGGGATGCCCAAACTGCATGCTGACATAGGAGTAAAAAGCCATCAAAGTGGAGAGTGCATCCGACTTTCGTCACAAAGGAAAAGTCTACACATAGTGAGAATAATCATCAAGGATAACCAGATAATATAAATAGTCCGAATTACTAGGATCTGGAGAGGTCCACACATCGCTATGAATCAACTGAAAAGGAAAAGAAGCTATGGTGGTGGAGTTATAAACGGGAGGCTAACATGTTTGCCGACACGGCAGGCATGACAGGTGTGATCCTCTATCTTATTACAACTGAAACTCCTAAGAATATGATGAAGTGTGATGGGGTTGGGATGACCCAAACAAGCGTTCCAAAGATCGACGCCAGCGGAGAGAGCAACCGGTGCGGTGGTGGAGGTGGATGACGGATGCACCGGATAGAGCTCGTCGGGGCAGTCACATCGGTGAAGTACCATCCTGGTTCGAGCGTCCTTGACACAAAAACCAAGCTCGTCAAATTCAACAGTAACAGGATTTTAACGAGTTAAACAACAAACAGAAGCAAGGTTCTTAATAAGACGAGGTGACACAAGTATGTTAGACAAAGTTAAAGGCAATGAATTGGAAGGAAAAAGAAGTGTGCCCGACATGTGTGATAGGGAGCGTGGAACCGTTGCCGACGATGATGAGGCGGTCGGTGGTGACGGGAGTGAAGGAGGAAAGATTACCAAGATGAGCAAACATGTGAGCCGTAGCCCCCGTGTCCATGTACCAATCACCGCATCCAGTGTAGTTGTTCGACGTAGGCGCGGTGTGCAGCGCGGTGAGAAGCGCCAGATCCCAAGGCGTCGATGGCAGGGCCGGCAAGGGCGGCGGCAGGGCCGCAGGGAGACCGTAGCCGCCACTCAGCTGCGGCGGTGGGTATCCTCCATACGGCTGCGGAGCCACGTAGTACACCTGGTGCGCCGGCGGCCGCGACACGGGAAGGGTCGGTGCATGGGCCCGTGGAACCGGCATGGTGTAGGCATGAACAACACCGATCCACGGGTTGTAGCCGGAGGCCCACGGAGGGGCACCTGGAACTGCTACTGCTGCTGCTGACGAGGCGGGCCGGTGCCTTGCGGCTGCTGCTGCTGACCGCCGCGGCGTCCTGATACGTCCATTTTGCATCATGCTTTTATATCAATATTTATTGCATTATGGGATGTTATTACACATTATATCTCAATACTTATGGCTATTCTCTCTTATTTTACAAGGTTTACCATGAAGAGGGGGAATGCCGGCAGCTGGAATTGTGGCTGGAAAAGGAGCAAACATTGCAAACCTATCTGCACTGCTCCAAAAATCCTGAAACTCCACGAAACTTATTTTTGGAATTAATAAGAATTATTGAGCGGAAGAAACACCTCAGGGGTCCCACACCCTGGCCAGGAGGGTGGGGGCGCACCCACCCCTACTGGGCACGCCCCCTGTCTCCTGGGCCCCCTGGTGGCCCTCCAGTGTCCATGTTCTACTATATGAAGTCTTTTACCCTGGAAAAAATCATGAACAAGCTTACGGGACGAAACTCCGTCGCCACAAGGCGGAACCTTGGCGGAACCAATCTAGAGCTCCGGCAGAGCTGTTTTGACGGGGAAACTTCCCTCCGGGAGGGGGAAATCATCACCATCGTCATCACCAACGATCCTCTCATCGGGAGGGGGTCAATCTCCATCAACATCTTCACCAGCACCATCTCCTCTCAAAACCCTAGTTCATCTCTTGTATCCAATCTTGTATCAAAACCACAAATTGGTGCATGTGGGTTGCTAGTAGTGTTGATTACTCCTTGTAGTTGATGCTAATTGGTTTACTTGGTGGAAGATCATATGTTCAGATCCTTAATGCATATTACTACTCCTCTGTTAATGAACATGAATATGCTTTGTGAGTAGTTACGTTTGTTCCTGAGGACATGGGTGAAGCCTTGCTATTAGTAGTCATGTGAATTTGGTATTCGTTTGATATTTTGATGAGATGTATGTTGTCTTTCCTCTAGTGGTGTTATGTGAACGTCGACTACATGACACTTCACCATTATTTGGGCCTAGAGGAAGGCATTGGGGAGTAATAAGTAGATGATGGGTTTCTAGAGTGACAGAAGGTTAAACCCTAGTTTATGCGTTGCTTCATAAGGGGCTGATTTGGATCCATATGTTTAATGTTGTGGTTAGGTTTACCTTAATACTTCTTTTGTAGTTGCGGATGCTTGCAATATTGGTTAATCATAAGTGGGATGCTTGTCCAAGTAACACTACTAGGGAAAAGCCTATACACAGAATCTTACCAGCAGCGCGCTTTAAAATAAGGCGCTGCTGCTACGTAGCAGTAGCGAGCTCAAGCTTAACTCGCTGCTGGAATAAATATAGCAGTAGCGCGCCCGCTCAAAGACGCGCTACTGATATAATTCCCACGAAGCCGCCGCGAGGCTAGTTCTAGCAGCAGCGCGTTATCACAAAGAGCGCTACTGCTACGTAGCATAGTAGCAGCGCATTTCACTAATAAGCGCTACTGCTAAGTTTACTACAAAAATTTAGTCCCACCTCGCTCCGTGAAGAGAGTTTATACCACCTTAAATATGTTACTTCTCAGAATTTGACAAGCACTTGGTCTTCATTGAACTCTGTGTGTAGAATTTGTGGCCGCAATATGAGTCTTCACCGGTTCCTAAACCGGTGAGGACTCATATTGACAAATCAGATTGTACACAAAAAGATCGTTGATGATCAATGTATTTTTGATACATTGAAGTCTATTTTTACATGCTGACACATAGCAGTAGCACTTCTTTGTGAAAGGCGCTGCTTCTAGGTAGTTTAGCAGTAGTGTCTTTCTCTATAGCGCGCTACTGCTAAGCCATTCCATCTCCCACCCCCTCTCCTCTATCCGATCCACTCACACTCACACACTCACTGGATCCCCTCTCAACCCCCCGCGCCGGTCCTTCCCCGTCGCCCCTCCTCCCTCTGCGCCGCCGTCACCTCCTCCTCCTTGCTGGACTCAATACCGGCCTCCTCCTCCTCCGTCCTCCCTCCACTCGCCGCTGGCTGGCCCCTCCTCACTCCACCTTCCTCCTCCGTCCTCCCTCCACTGGCCGCCGGACGGCCCCTCCTCGCTCCGCCTTCCTCCTCCGTCCTACTCTCTTCTCCCTCCTCAAGTCGCCCCTCCTTCTCCCTCCTCCCTGCTACATTTTTATTTAGTAGGCTAGTTTATATGCAACATTTTGATTTAGTTGATTTAGTAGGCTAGTTGATTTAGTTGATTTAGAACATTTTGATTTAGTTGATTTAGTAGGCTAGTTGATTAAGTTGATTTAGAACATTTTGATTTAGTTGATTTAGTTGGCTAGTTGATTTAGTTGATTTAGTATGCACCATTTTATTGTTATTTTTTCTGTACATGGATAGGTAGATGCTTTTGTTTTTTTGTAATAAGTTACTTTTTGGCAAAATGTAGGTGGTACCTTGTCATCTAATATGTTACTAGATCTTAGGATTATAATTGTCCATCAAATGGCTTCTCGCGGAAGAACCAAAAATATCACATGCTACTGTTTTTCTTTCCTGTGAAGTGGATCGTTAATCCTTTGCTCATATTGCTTTAGGAAAAATGGCGCCACCACCACCACCACTATGTCGATTGTGCAAGTCAAGGTGCGCCAGCAGCCTTGCAACTGGCAAGTTGTTCGGCATCTACTTCCAGCCAAGTTTTCGTCATGCGGCGGTAAGAAATTAGATGAAATGTAATAACTATTTTATTTTTAGTGTTGGCATTACTGCATTGTGTCCTTTTGCTTATTTTACACAGATCGTCCCATGCAATGTGAGGTTGAAATTCAACAAGCTGACAGGAGACACTGTGACATTTGAGGCTCCTGGGGGTCGTACACTATGGAGGTCGAGAAAGGACGCAATATGTCGCAGATTGGAGGAGATGGATGGGCCCGTTTCGTCGCCCACATGCGTCTTACTGGTGATGAGTTGATCACCTTCTCCATCAAAGCAGAAAGACCCAAGCTAGCTGTCATTTATCTCAACCTGGTGGAAGATGATGAAGATGATGAAGATGATGAGGAGGACCCACTTCATGAAGCCATCGTAGCTCAAAGAACAAGGCTGAGCGAGGAGGAGGTGTCCAACCTGTGGGACATAATTCCGCCACGTGCTGACTTTGTCGGGGTGCCATTCGTGACCCGCCTGACAAATACCATGGTTGATCGACATGATATGGTATGTTATACTTACAAATGCAAATTATCCGATGAAATACTTAGTGTACAGTCCAATGATAAGGTATGTTGTGTGGAATCTAGTCGATGATATGTTTTAGTGTAGAGTTTGATCACATGCTTATTAGTGTAGAATCTAAGGAACTATTAATAGTGTAGATAACTCATATGTACTTATTTGCGAGGCTATTTATTAATTGCTATGTTTTTGTTATTCAGAAATTGGCAAAGAGCATATCTGTGAGTTATGGTATCGAGCCTGATGAAGAAGGCTCAGCTGGACTACACCTTACTGCAAGGGGCTCCGTCACAACCTGTACTTACCGCGTGGACACGGGCGGTCACACACACTTAAACTCGGTTGGGTGGAAGAAATTCCTCATGGCAAGAATCTTCGTGTTGGACAGGCCATCCTAATTACTATCAGGAACACCAACCGCCCAGGCTTGAGGATGATGATTGTCTTCGATATCATCTAGAACTACATATGTGTGTGTGGCTATATCATCTAGAACTACATATGATGATCGTCATTGATATCATCTAGAACTACATATGATGATCGTTGTCCATATCATCTAGAACTACATATGATGATCGCCGTCGATATGACCTTGTACTGCTTGAGGATGCATGTTGACTATGCATGAAATTGTTATCTAGTACTCCCTTCGTTCCAAATTACTCGTCGTGGTTTGAACTAAAACCACGACGAGTAATTTGGAAAGAAGGGAGTACTGCCTAGTACTTATAATGGTTTATGAATTTGATATCTAGTAGCAGTACCTAGTATCTAGTATCTGAAAGGGAAAGGGGTATAGGGGGGAAATGATGAAAGATATAGCAGTAGCGAGGGACTGCGAAATCGCTACAGCTAACTAATAGTAGCGCGTTCGGCAAAAGCGCTGCTGATATAGTCAACAGTAGTAGTGCGGGTAGGGACCGCGCTACTACTATAAGTTAGCTGTAGCGCCTTATTAGTAGCGCGGCCACCCGCGCTGCTGCTAGCCTCAAAACCCGTGCTACTACTAGGGTTTTCCCTAGTAGTGTAAGGGCAGTACCCAAGCACCGGTCCACCCACATATCATATTATCAAAGTACCGAACGCGAATCATATGAGCGTGATAAAAACTAGCTTGACGATAATTCCCATGTGTCCTCGGGAGCTCTTTTCTCATTATAAGAAATTGTCCAGGCTTATCCTTTGCTACAAAAAGGATTGGGCCACCTTGCTGCACTCTACTTACTTTATTTACTTGTTACTCGTTACAATTTATCTTATCACAAAACTATCTGTTACCTACAATTTCAGTGCTTGTAGAGAAAACCTTACTAAAAACCGCTTATCATTTCCTTCTGCTCCTCGTTGGGTTCGACACTCTTACTTATCGAAAGGACTAGATAGATCCCCTACACTTGTGGGTCATCAAGACTCTTTTCTGGCGCCGTTTCCGGGGAGTGTAGCGCTTTGGTGAGTGGAACTTGGTAAGGAAACATTTATATAGTGTGCTGAAATTTTCTGTTACTTGTTACTATGGAAACTAATCCTTTGAGGGGCTTGTTCGGGGTATCTTTGAAGGAAATATGCCCTAGAGGCAATAATAAAGTTATTATTTATTTCCTCATATCATGATAAATGTTTATTATTCATGCTAGAATTGTATTAACCGGAAACATGACACATGTGTGAATACATAGACAAACATATAGTCACTAGTATGCCTCTACTTGACTAGCTCATTAATCAAAGATGGTTATGTTTCCTGACCATAGACATGTGTTGTCATTTGATTAATGGGATCACATCATTAGGAGAATGATGTGATTGACATGACCCATCCCGTTAGCTTAGCACTTGATCGTTTAGTATTCTGCTATTGCTTTCTTCATGACTTATACATGTTCCTGTAACTATGAGAATTATGCAACTCCCGTTTACCAGAGGAACACTTTGGGTACTACCAAACGTCACAACGTAACTGGGTGATTATAAAGGAGTACTACAGGTGTCTCCAAAGGTACATGTTGAGTTGGCATATTTCGAGATTAGGTTTTGTCACTCCGATTGTCGGAGAGGTATCTCTGGGCCCTCTCGGTAATACTCATCACTTAAGCCTTGCAAGCATTATAACTAATGAGTTAGTTATGAGATGACGTATT
This sequence comes from Triticum aestivum, assembly GCF_018294505.1. Lineage (NCBI taxonomy): Eukaryota > Viridiplantae > Streptophyta > Magnoliopsida > Poales > Poaceae > Triticum > Triticum aestivum. Next base: position 259,693,588 of record NC_057807.1, read on the forward strand.
ACAGAACGAGTAAAGAGACTTGCCGGTAACGAGATTGAACTAGGTATTGGATACCGACGGTCAAATCTCGGGCAAGTAACATACCGATGACAAAGGGAACAACATATGTTGTTATGCGGTTTGACCGATAAAGATCTTCGTAGAATATGTAGGAACCAATATGGGCATCCAGGTCCCGCTATTGGTTATTGACCGAGAATGGTTTTAGGTCATGTCTACATAGTTCTCGAACCCGTAGGGTCCGCATGCTTAACGTTTCGATGACAGTTTTATTATGAGTTTATAAGTTTTGATGTACCGAAGTTTGTTCGGAGTCCCAGATGTGATTACGAACATGACGAGGAGTCTCGGAATGGTCGAGACATAAAGATTGATATATTGGAAGCCTATGTTTGGACATCGGAATGGTTTCAGGTGAAATCGGCATTTTACCGGAGTACCGGGAGGTTACCGGAACCCCCCGGGGGGTTAATGGGCCTACATGGGCCAAGAGGGAGAAGAGGGAAGGAGCCAGGAGGGGGCCGCGCGCCCCTCCCCCTCCTAGTCCGAATAGGACAA
>NC_057807.1:259694417-259701914 GCF_018294505.1 Triticum aestivum
CCCTCTTCCTCCTCTTTCCCCCCTTCTCCTACTCCTACTTGGAAAGAGGGAGTCCTACTCCCGGTGGGAGTAGGACTCCCCCCTTTGGCGCGCCCTCTAGGCCGGCCGCCTCCTCCCCCTTGGCTCCTTTATATACGGGGGCAAGGGGGCACCCTAGAACACACAAGTTGATCTACGGATCGTTCCTTAGCCGTGTGCGGTGCCCCCTTCCACCATATTCCACCTCGGCCATATCGTCGTGGAGTTTAGGCGAAGCCCTGCGCCGGTAGAACATCATCATCGTCACCACGCCGTCGTGCTGACGGAACTCATCTCCGGAGCCTTTGCTGGATCGGAGGGCCGGAGATCGTCATCGAGCTGAACGTGTGCTGAACTCGGAGGCCCCGTATGTTCGGTGCTTGGATCGGTCGGATCGTGAAGACGTACGACTACATCAACCGCGTTGTGCTAATGCTTCCGCTTACGGTCTACGAGGGTACGTGGACGGACACTCTCCCCTCTCGTTGCTATGCCATCACCATGATCTTGCGTGTGCGTAGGAATTTTTTTGAAATTACTACGTTCCCCAACAGTGGCATCTGAGCCTAGGTTTTATGCGTTGATGTTATATGCACGAGTAGAACACAAGTGAGTTGTGGGCGATACAAGTCATACTGCTTACCAGCATGTCATACTTTGGTTCGGCGGTATTGTGAGATGAAGCGGCCCGGACCGACATTACGCGTACGCTTACACGAGACTGGTTTCACCATTACGAGCACTCGTGCTTAAAGGTGACTGGCGGGTGTCTGTCTCTCTCACTTTAGCTGAATCGAGTGTGGCTACGCCCGGTCCTTGCGAAGGTTAAAATAGCACCAACTTGACGAACTATCGTTGTGGTTTTTGATGCGTAGGTAAGAACGGTTCTTGCTAAGCCCGTAGCAGCCACGTAAAATTTGCAACAACAAAGTAGAGGACGTCTAACTTGTTTTTACAGGGCATGTTGTGATGTGATATGGTCAAGACGTGATGCTATATTTTTTGTATGAGATGATCATGTTTTGTAACCGAAGTTATCGGCAACTGGCAGGAGCCATATGGTTGTCGCTTTATTGTATGAAATGCAAACGCCCTGTAATTGCTTTACTTTATCACTAAGCGGTAGTGATAGTCGTAGAAGCAATAGATGGCGTAACGACAACGATGCTACGATGGAGATCAAGGTGTCGCGCCGGTGACGATGGTGATCATAATGGTGCTTCGAAGATGGAGATCACAAGCACAAGATGATGATGGCCATATCATATCACTTATATTGATTGCATGTGATGTTTATCCTTTATGCATCTTATCTTGCTTTGATTGACGGTAGCATTTTAAGATGATCTCTCGCTAATTATCAAGAAGTGTTCTCCCTGAGTATGCACCTTGCGAAAGTTCTTCGTGCTGAGACACCACGTGATGATCGGGTGTGATAGGCTCTACGGTCAAATACAACGGGTGCAAAACAGTTGCACACGCGGAATACTCAGGTTATACTTGACGAGCCTAGCATATACATATATGGCCTCGGAACACGGAGACCGAAAGGTCGAGCATGAATCATATAGTAGATATGATCAACACAGAGATGTTCACCATTGAAACTACTCCATCTCACGTGATGATCGGACATGGTTTAGTTGATTTGGATCACGTGATCACTTAGATGACTAGAGAGATGTCTGTCTAAGTGGGAGTTCTTAAGTAATATGATTAATTGAACTTAAATTTATCATGAACTTATTACCTAATAGTATTTTGCTTGTCTATGTTTGTTTGTAGATAGATGGCTCGTGTTGTTGTTCTGTTGAATTTTAATGCGTTCCTTGAGAAAGCAAAGTTGAAAGATGATGGTAGCAATTACACAGACTGGGTCCGTAACCTGAGGATTATCCTCATTGCTGCACAGAAAAGTTACGTCCTAGAAGCACCGATGGGTGCCAGGCCTGCTGCTGATGCAACTGACGACGTTAAGAATGTCTGGCAGAGCAAAGCTGATGACTACTCTATAGTTCAGTGTGCCATGCTTTACGGCTTAGAACCGGGCCTTCAACGACGTTTTGAATGTCATGGAGCATATGAGATGTTCCAGGAATTGAAGTTAATATTTCAAGCTAATGCCCGGATTGAGAGATATGAAGTCTCCAATAAGTTCTATAGCTGCAAGATGGAGGAGAATAGTTCTGTCAGTGAACACATACTCAAAATGTCTGGGTATAATAATCACTTGATTCAACTGGGAGTTAATCTTCCTGATGATAGTGTCATTGACAGAATTCTCCAATCACTGCCACCAAGCTACAAGAGCTTCGTGATGAACTATAATATGCAAGGGATGAACAAGACTATTCCCGAGCTCTTCGCAATGCTAAAAGCTGCGGAGGTAGAAATCAAGAAGGAGCATCAAGTGTTGATGGTCAACAAGACCACTAGTTTCAAGAAGAAGGGCAAAGGGAAGAAGAAGGGGAACTTCAAAAAGAACGGCAAGCAAGTTGCTGCTCAAGAGAAGAAACCCAAGTCTGGACCTAAGCCTGAAACTGAGTGCTTCTACTGCAAGCAGATTGGACACTGGAAGCGGAACTGCCCCAAGTATTTGGCGGATAAGAAGGATGGCAAAGTGAACAAAGGTATATGTGATATACATGTTATTGATGTGTACCTTACTAATGCTCGCAGTAGCACCTGGGTATTTGATACTGGTTCTGTTGCTAATATTTGCAACTCGAAACAGGGACTACAGATTAAGCGAAGATTAGCTAAGGACGAGGTGACGAAGCGCGTGGGAAATAGTTCCAAAGTCGATGTGATCGCGGTCGGCACGCTACCTCTACATCTACCATCGGGATTAGTTTTAGACCTAAAAAATTGTTATTTGGTGCCAGCGTTGAGCATGAACATTATATCTGGATCTTGTTTGATGCGAGACGGTTATTCATTTAAATCAGAGAATAATGGTTGTTCTATTTATATGAGTAATATCTTTTATGGTCATGCACCCTTGAAGAGTGGTCTATTTTTATTGAATCTCGATAGTAGTGATACACATATTCATAGTGTTGAAACCAAAAGATGCAGAGTTGATAATGATAGTGCAACTTATTTGTGGCACTGCCGTTTAGGTCATATCGGTGTAAAGCGCATGAAGAAACTCCATACTGATGGGCTTTTGGAATCACTTGATTATGAATCACTTGGTACTTGCGAACCGTGCCTTATGGGCAAGATGACTAAAACGCCGTTCTCCGGTACTATGGAGAGAGCAACAGATTTGTTGGAAATCATACATATAGATGTATGTGGTCCAATGAATGTTGAGGCTCGTGGCGGATATCGTTATTTTCTCACCTTCACAGATGATTTAAGCATATATGGGTATATCTACTTAATGAAACACAAGTCTGAAACATTTGAAAAGTTCAAAGAATTTCAGAGTGAAGTGGAAAATCATCGTAACAAGAAAATAAAGTTTCTACGATCTGATCCAAATCAGGAAAACTTCGGAAACCATCTACCTCAACCTTCGAAAAGCATCCGTTATACAAGTTATGGCGATACTCCCGAACTCCCACCCCAGTACTGGGTGGCGTCGAGGTTATCTCACCAACGAACCGCATAAAGGAGATTTCCGATGTCGCGCACATATCTCAAGTATACCAGAATTGCAACGATAAAATTGTGACGACAACACCTCGGAGCACAACTCCCCGGGACACTGCCACAACCCCTAAAGACAGGAGGCACCAAGAACAATGTTCTCGTCACAAAACCATCGGAACAAAACCAAAATACTCGCGTGATCCTAAAATTTTTTTTGTGAAATTTGAGAAGAGAAGAGTCAAAACTCTACGTCGGGATGCCTTACCAGAGCGATGTGGAGACTGGGAAGTAAAAATAATTCCTAACTCTCCGATATATAATTCCTAAGGACTCAAAACATTTTTCTAGACACAACTCGGCTGCTAAAAACGATCAAGCAATGGGGGCTCCTAAGGTCGGGGAAGGCTCTGATTACCAACTTGTAACGCCCTCGATGCGGCTATAGCTCCCACGTGTCGAGGCACGACTTAGAGGCATAACCGCATTGAAAGCAATGTCGCAAGTCAGGCAGTCATTACAACATCCCATGTAATATATAATAAAAGGGGGAGATAACATAGTTGGCTTACACTCGCCACGTCACATCAGAGTACATAAATAACATCCATCATACAAATCACTCATGGCCCGACTACGGTGCCAAAATAGAAAAGACCCCCCAACATGCGACAAGGTCCTGAATCGATAACCCCAACTAGGCACCACTACTGATCATCCGGAAAAGACACATAGTATCGCTGAGAGTCCTCGTCGAACTCCCACTTGAGCTCGTAATCGTCAATTGGAGCAGAAACACCTGGACCTGCATCTGGAGTTGTAGAATCTGTGAGCCACAGGGACTCAGCAATCTCACACCCGCGCGATCAAAACTATTTAAGCTCTTAGGAATGGATAAGGCAAATGTATGTGGAGCTGCAGCAAGCGACTAGCATATGTGGTGGCTAACTTATACGCAAAAGAGAGCGAGAAGAGAAGGCGAAGCACGAGCGAGAAGCTAAAGGAACATCCTGCGCAAGCATAACTCCAACACCGTGTCCACTTCCCGGACTCCGCCGAGAAGGGGCCATCACGGTAACACACACGGTTGATTCGTTTTAATTAAGTTTAGTTCAAGTCATCTACAACCGGACATTAACAAATTCCCATCTGCCCATAACCGCGGGCACGGCTTTCGAAAGATCAATCCCTGCAGGGGAGTCCCAACTTAGCCCATGACAAGCTCTCACGGTCAACGAAGGAATAGACCTCCACCCAAGTCACACCGATCAGACTCGGTATCTTGGTACAACAAGATGATTCGACAGGTTAAAACAAGTCCAGCAACACCGCCCGAATGTGCCGACAAATCCCGATAGGAGCTGCACATATCTCTTTCTCAGGGCACACTCAGATGAGACTAGCTACGAGTAAAACCAACCCTCAAGTTTCCCCGAGGTGGCCCCGCAGGCAGCTCAGTTCGGACCAACACTCAGAGGGAGCACTGGCCCAAGGGGGGCTAAAATAAGATGACCCCCGGGCTCCGGAAACCCAAGGGAAAAAGAGGCTAGGTGGAAAATGGTAAAACCAATGTTGGGCATTGCTGGAAAAGCTTTAATCAAGGCGAACTATCGAGGGGTTCCCATTATAACCCAACCGCGTAAGGGACGCAACAATCCGGGAACATAACACCGATATGACGGAAACTAGGGCGGCAAGAGTGGAACAAAACACTAGGCGAGAGGCCGAGCCTTCCACCCTTTACCAAGTATATAGATGCATTAAGATAACATAGCAATATAATGATATCCCAACAAGTAAATAAATGTTCCAACAAGGAACGGCTCCAATCTTCACCTGCAGCTAACAACGCTATAAGAAGGGCTGAGCAAAGCGGTAACATAGCCAATCAACGGTTTGCTAGGACAATGGTGGGTTAGAGGTTCAACATGGCAATTGGGAGGCTGACAAGCAAAAGGTAGGCATCATAGCATTGGCAAAGCAAAAGAGCGAGCAAACTAGCATAGCAAAGATAGTAGTGATTTCGAGGGTATGATCATCTTGCCTGCACAGTTGTCAGAGTTGACTGGATCCTCACAAGCAAACTCAACGGGCTCCTCGGTAGCGAACTCGTCTCCCGGCTCTACCCAACAAGACAAACAAACAACAAGGGTACAATCAACCACGGGCAAGACCAAGCAATATGATGAAATGACGATATGCTATGCGGGATGCGATGCGGGATGCAAAATGCAAGATATGACAGGAAATGCATGAACCTGGCATCAACTTGGAAAACCAAGTGTGCCACTGGATAGAGGGGATGAAATCGCTTGAAAACGATATAAATATCATTGGAATCGGAGCTACGGTTTGGAAATGGCAAGCGTTTTAAGATATGACACCGGTCTGCGATTAACAGCAAGTAGGCACCTAAATGCAACAAAATGAACATGCTACAGCCACCAAACATGAAAACAAAATACATGGCAGTGATGTACTCAAGATGGTTGACAAAACACTAGCACTGAGCCATAGGCAAATTCATCCATTAAGAGGTTCAAACAAGCATGGCTAAAACGCAAATGCAAAACAGATTTCAGACTTAGTGAAATTAACACGTGAAATTAACACTAGTCTGAAATTTCAGATCATGATGCTCTCTTCGGAGCAGCAAAACAACATGATAGAAAACCTGAACATGACAAGTAAGAACATGGCATGGAGCTACCCAACAAGCTTAAAAAAACACCCAAAGTGACCTGGGGCCAAAAGGGTTCACAAAATACTCTACCGAGCTCACGAACATCGCTCGAACACAATCAGTTTTCAGACTTAGTGAAAACTGAGACAAGCTGAAATATAACTCACGAAGGCATGTAAACGAGCTCGATGCACTCACTACGGTGCAAGTCATGGCAAGGAAAGCATATAACCAGCAAGAAGGCACAAAGTGCTAGCTACACATGGCAAGAACGAAGGCATAGCATGCATGGAACACTAACGGTAGCATCGGCGAAATCGCAAACGAGTTGCCGATCTGCCCAGATTAACAACGAAGCAAAAGTTGAGCTCGATTGAGTCAACCTAGAGCACTCCACATATGCAAACAAAGACATGGATGGAAAGAGCATAACATAAATCTCAAAACTCCCTTACTGATCATCCTCAAAAGAGGCACGGATCACTAGGAAACAAGCTGGACATATAGCATCATGAACTAAAATATCCCAGACTTAGTGAAAATCACAAAGTCCCTGAAATCAGCAATCTCAGGTACCTCTCTTCGCAAGCTTGCACAAGACAACACACACATCCTAAAAATGCACGGGTGACACCTCTGGAAAGAAGACAAAATGCTTAACAATTCATCTCAAAGGGGCACAGGCATATCATGCACGAATTAAACATAGCAAAAATGACAAAAGTGCATGATGAACTAACGGATCTGCAATTTAACTCACGAAGCCTCCTTCTAACAGCATTGGGCAACAAGATGACCTCAAATGCAAATGATGCAATGGAATGAAATGATTTACATGTCGAGGCGAAGATTTTGATATATCATACGCCCAAAACGGAGCTACGGTTGCGAAGATACAAGCAGTCAAAAGTTGCATAAAAACCTATCGGAGAGAGGCAAAAGTCAACCCTAGGGTTTACTGTTCACGTTCAGATCTGGATCGGGGCTCGCCGGGGCACGGACGCCGAGGTTCACCGGAGTCGGGCTTGAAGCTCGTCGGAGCTCGAGGCGGGAGGAGGAGGCCGGGTGGCCGGAGTGGCGAGGGGCGGCGTGGTCGGTGGCGCGGACGCCGAGGGACGGCGTGGTCGGTGGCGGAGCCGCGGAAGCCGAGGCGGGGCGGCGCGGCTGCCGGAGGCGAGGTCAGGCGCGGTGGAGCGGCG
>NC_057807.1:259702311-259706569 GCF_018294505.1 Triticum aestivum
TGTGGTCCTGCCACGTGGCGCGACGTGGATGGCGGAGGCGGGCGGCGGCGGACGCGTCCGGCCGGGGGCGGACACGTCCGTCGGCGCGGATCTGGCGGGGATGATTTTTTTTTAGGGTTCCGGGGAGAGGGAGAGATCCGAAAACGGAGGGGTGTATATATAGGCATAGAGGGAGCTAGGAGAGTCCAAATGAGGTGCGGTTTTCGCCCACACGATCGTGATCGAACGCTCTAGGACATGGAGCAGAGTTTGGTGGGTTTTGGGCCAAATTTGGTGGGTGTTGGGCTGCAACACACACGAGGCCTTTTCGGTCCCTCGGTTAACCGTTGGAGTATCAAACGAAGTCCAAATGACCCGAAACTTGACAGGCGGTCTACCGGTAGCAAACCAAGGCCGCATGACAAGTCTCGGTCCAATCCGGAAATGTTTAAACCCCACACACAAAAGAAGACTAGAAATGACCACCGGAGGAGAACGAAGCGCCGGAATGCAAAACGGACAACGGGGAAAATGCTCGAATGCATGAGATGAACATGTATGCAAATGCAATGCACGAGATGGCCTGATAAGAGATGCACGAAAAAGAAAAACAACACACGGAGACAAAGACCCGAACCCGAGAAATAAATATAACTTAGCGCCGGAGACGGCAAGAGTTGGATACAAATATGGAAAGTAAGTCTGGGGCGTTACAACACTCCACCACTACGAAAAGATCTCGTCCCGAGATCTAGGACTGAATGAACTCCGGGTACTCAGAACGGAGGTGATCCTCGCGTTCCCAGGTAGCTTCACGGTCAGAATGGTGTGACCACTTGACTTTGAGAAATTTAATTGACTTGTTGCGAGTCTTGCGTTCAGTCTCTTCAAGAATAGCAACTGGGTGCTCATGATAAGAGAGATCTTCTTGGAGCTCAATGTCCTCGAAGTTGACGGTGCGGTCAGGAGTCTTGAAGCACTTTCGAAGCTGAGAGACATGGAACACATCATGAACATTTGCAAAGTTTGAAGGAAGCTCGAGTTGATAGGCGAGGTCACCTCTCTTGCTGACAATCTTGAAAGGTCCCACGTATCTAGGGGCAAGCTTCCCTTTGATACCGAAGCGACGAGTACCTTTCATGGGAGAGATGCGGAGGTAAACATGATCTCCGATCTCGAAAGCCAGATCACGGTGCTTACTATCATAGTAGCTCTTCTGGCGGGACTGGGCTGCTTTGAGGTTATCATGAATGACTTTGCACATTTCTTCTGCTTCTGTGATTAAGTCATTACCCAGCAGCTGACGTTCACCGGTTTCAGACCAGTTGAGAGGGGTACGACACTTCCTGCCATATAGAATTTCAAAAGGGGCTTTGCCCGAACTTGCTTGAAAGCTGTTGTTGTATGAGAATTCAGCATAAGGAAGACAATCCTCCCACTTCATGCCGAAAGAAATCACACAAGCCCTGAGCATGTCTTTGAGAATCTGATTGACACGCTCGACTTGACCGCTCGTTTGAGGATGGAAAGCTGTGCTGAAACGGATGTTGGTGCCCATGGCCTTCTGAAAAGAATCCCAAAACTTGGAGGTAAAGATGCTGCCACGGTCTGAAGATATCACTTGAGGAATACCGTGCAGAGAGACAATGCGAGAGGTATAGAGTTCCGCCAATTGAGCTGCAGCGATTGACTCTTTGATAGGCAGAAAGTGAGCCACTTTGGTGAGCTTGTCGATGACAACGAAGATAGAATCATTGCCACGCTTGGATTTTGGAAACCCAGTCACGAAGTCCATTTCAATGTGGTCAAACTTCCATTCTGGAATGGCAAGAGGTTGGAGGAGACCTGCTGGCCTTTGGTGTTCTGCCTTCACTCTTCTGCAGACATCACACTCGTTCACGAATTGAGCGATCTCGCGCTTCATTCGAGTCCACCAATAAGCTTGCTTGAGGTCCTGATACATCTTCGTACTAACAGGGTGGATGGAGAGGAGAGAGTTGTGAGCCTCGTTCATGATCACCTTACGAAGTTCACCTTTGGGCACAACAATTCGATCCTCGAAGAAGAGAGTGTCCTTGTCATCAAGTCGGTAGCACTTGTACTTGGACTGACTCTTTGCAATACCAAGCTTCACCTTTTTCACCATAGCATCAAGAAGTTGGGCTTGGCGAATCTGGTCTTCTAAGGTAGGAGAGACTTGAATGTTGGCGAGGAAACCTTGAGGAACAACTTGCAGATTAAGTTTGCGGAAAGCTTCACAAAGCTCGGGTTGATAAGGCTTGAGAATCAGACTGTTGCAATATGCTTTTCTGCTCAAAGCGTCAGCAATCACATTAGCCTTGCCTGGAGTATACTCGATACTCGGATTGTACTCTTGAATCATTTCGACCCATCGAGTCTGCCTGAGGTTGAGATTCGGCTGAGTGAAGATGTACTTGAGACTCTTGTGATCAGTGAAAATATCCACTTTTCTTCCCCATAGAAGATGTCTCCAAGTCAACAAAGCGTGCACAACTGCCGCCAACTCGAGATCATGAGTGGGGTAGTTCTTCTCATTAGGTTTCAACTGGCGAGAGGTATAAGCAACAACTTTCTTCTCTTGCATCAGTACAGCACCGAGACCTTGGAGAGAGGCATCACAAAAGACCTCGTACGGCTTGGTTTCATCAGGCGGAGTCAGAACTGGAGCAGTGATCAATTTCTCTTTCAAAGTGTTGAAAGCAATATCACACTCCGGAGACCAAACGTACTTGACGTGCTTCTGAAGAAGATTTGAGAGAGGCTTGGCGATCTTAGAAAAGTTTTCAATGAATCTTCTGCAATAGCTTGCGAGACCGAGGAAACTGCGGAGTTGCTTCATGTTCTGAGGAGGTTCCCAATTCACAATTGCAGACACCTTCTCAGGATTCACGGAAATGCCCTTGGCAGAGATGATATGACCAAGATAAAGAACCTCATCGAGCCAAAATTCACACTTGGAGAACTTGGCGTAGAACTGATGTTCTCTGAGCTTGTCAAGAACCAAACGCAAGTGCTTGGCATGATCTTCCTTGTTCTTCGAGAAAACCAGAATGTCGTCGAGATAGACCAAAACGAATTCATTGGTGTAGGGGTTGAAGATGAAGTTCATCATGCGAGAGAACGTCGGAGGAGCGTTGGCGAGGCCAAAAGACATGACGGTGTATTCATATGAACCAAAGCTTGTTCTGAACGCCGTCTTGGGAATATCTTGCTCATGAATACGAATCTGATGATAACCCATACGGAGATCAAGCTTGGAGAATACTTGAGCACCCTTGAGTTGTTCGAACAACTCATTGATGTTGGGAAGTGGGTATTTGTTCTTGATGGTCTTCTTGTTTACTGGACGGTAATCAACACAAAGTCGACTCGATCCATCCTTCTTCTTCACAAAAAGAACACCACAACCCCACGGAGAAGTACTAGGCCGAATGAGACCCAATCTTTCTTGCTCATCGAGTTGTTTCTTCAACTCCTTCAACTCTTCGGGGCCGAGCTTGTAAGGACGTTTGCACACAGGTTCCGTGCCAGGCTCAAGTTCAATAACAAATTCAACCGGCCGGTTTGGAGGCATTCCTGGGAGCTCTTCTGGAAAAACGTCTTGATACTCACAAACAACCGGAATTTGCGAAATAGCATCCAATTCACCCTTCTCATTGAGAGAAAACAACCGGATGGAATTATCCCGAGCGGCAAAGACAATGACATCCTCAAACGAATGAGTCAGTTGAATCTGCCTGGCTGCACAATCAAGCTGAGCTTTATGCTTAGAGAGCCAGTCCATCCCGAGAATAAGATCGATATCCGAGTTTCCAAGAACCATTGGAGAAGCAAGAAACTTGAAATCACCCATCAAGATTGAAATATCCGGCACCTCCATACTAGAACTCAGTCGCTTAGCTGGAGAGACGACTTGCATAGCTCTAGGTAATGCCTTAGTGCTAAAATTGTTCTCCGATGCAAATGGAAATGACATGAAGGAATGCGATGCACCAGAGTCAAAAAGAACTTTTGCAGGAATATCATTAACAAGAAGGTTACCCATGATCACATCTGACGAGTCCTCTCCCTGGGCTGCATTCATCAAATTGACCTTGGCATACTTGGGATTATGCTTGACCACAGCTGTACTTGCCGATCTGACAGGAGGAGGAGGAGGAAGACGCCTCTGGTTGGTACACTTGTTGGCATAGTGACCCTTCTGTTGGCACTTGTTGCAGGTGACCTCTGAAAGCGGACGTTGATACGGAGCACTCGA
>NC_057807.1:259707890-259712344 GCF_018294505.1 Triticum aestivum
GATAGACAACAATATAGAAGCTGAATCCAACGGAATGAAAATTGCAACATATAGTCTTCACATCCGAACAAAATGAACGAATGCATTCCTCTTCAAATGGTCACATATCCATAAATTGAGAAGCCACGAAGAATTAAGGAAGAGAAAATAATTCAACAAGGTACGGATCAAGAACGAATAATCGGTAAGAAATCCCAATCTCAAACCAATATCCGTGGGAGAAGAACTAGAGCTACTAGAATTCCCACCTATGAAACTCCCGAACCTTTCCGGTTATGCAATCAGGTGTTGGGGATACAGGGGAAGCACAATATCTCACCCAAACTAGCAAATCCTACATCCAGCTGTATCCATCCTTCAACACATAACCAGGAAAACTTCGGAAACCATCTACCTCAACCTTCGAAAAGCATCCGTTATACAAGTTATGGCGATACTCCCGAACTCCCACCCCAGTACTGGGTGGCGTCGAGGTTATCTCACCAACGAACCGCATAAAGGAGATTTCCGATGTCGCGCACATATCTCAAGTATACCAGAATTGCAACGATAAAATTGTGACGACAACACCTCGGAGCACAACTCCCCGGGACACTGCCACAACCCCTAAAGACAGGAGGCACCAAGAACAATGTTCTCGTCACAAAACCATCGGAACAAAACCAAAATACTCGCGTGATCCTAAAAAAATTTTGTGAAATTTGAGAAGAGAAGAGTCAAAACTCTACGTCAGGATGCCTTACCAGAGCGATGTGGAGATTGGGAAGTAAAAAGAATTCCTAACTCTCCGATATATAATTCCTAAGGACTCAAAACATTTTTCTAGACACAACTCGGCTGCTAAAAACGATCAAGCAATGGGGGCTCCTAAGGTCGGGGAAGGCTCTGATTACCAACTTGTAACGCCCTCGATGCGGCTATAGCTCCCACGTGTCGAGGCACGACTTAGAGGCATAACCGCATTGAAAGCAATGTCGCAAGTCAGGCAGTCATTACAACATCCCATGTAATATATAATAAAAGGGGGAGATAACATAGTTGGCTTACACTCGCCACGTCACATCAGAGTACATAAATAACATCCATCATACAAATCACTCATGGCCCGACTACGGTGCCAAAATAGAAAAGACCCCCCAACATGCGACAAGGTCCTGAATCGATAACCCCAACTAGGCACCACTACTGATCATCCGGAAAAGACACATAGTATCGCTGAGAGTCCTCGTCGAACTCCCACTTGAGCTCGTAATCGTCAACTGGAGCAGAAACACCTGGACCTGCATCTGGAGTTGTAGAATCTGTGAGCCACAGGGACTCAGCAATCTCACACCCGCGCGATCAAAACTATTTAAGCTCTTAGGAATGGATAAGGCAAATGTATGTGGAGCTGCAGCAAGCGACTAGCATATGTGGTGGCTAACTTATATGCAAAAGAGAGCGAGAAGAGAAGGCGAAGCACGAGCGAGAAGCTAAAGGAACATCCTGCGCAAGCATAACTCCAACACCGTGTCCACTTCCCAGACTCCGCCGAGAAGGGGCCATCACGGTAACACACACGGTTGATTCATTTTAATTAAGTTTAGTTCAAGTCATCTACAACCGGACATTAACAAATTCCCATCTGGCCATAACCGCGGGCACGGCTTTCAAAAGATCAATCCCTGCAGGGGAGTCCCAACTTAGCCCATGACAAGCTCTCACGGTCAACGAAGGAATAGACCTCCACCCAAGTCACACCAATCAGACTCGGTATCTTGGTACAACAAGATGATTCGACAGGTTAAAACAAGTCCAGCAACACCGCCCGAATGTGCCGACAAATCCCGATAGGAGCTGCACATATCTCTTTCTCAGGGCACACTCAGATGAGACTAGCTACGAGTAAAACCAACCCTCAAGTTTCCCCGAGGTGGCCCCGCAGGCAGCTCAGTTCGGACCAACACTCAGAGGGAGCACTGGCCCAAGGGGGGCTAAAATAAGATGACCCCCGGGCTCCGGAAACCCAAGGGAAAAAGAGGCTAGGTGGAAAATGGTAAAACCAATGTTGGGCATTGCTGGAAAAGCTTTAATCAAGGCGAACTATCGAGGGGTTCCCATTATAACCCAACCGCGTAAGGGACGCAACAATCCGGGAACATAACACCGATATGACGGAAACTAGGGCGGCAAGAGTGGAACAAAACACTAGGCGAGAGGCCGAGCCTTACACCCTTTACCAAGTATATAGATGCATTAAGATAACATAGCAATATAATGATATCCCAACAAGTAAATAAATGTTCCAACAAGGAACGGCTCCAATCTTCACCTGCAGCTAACAACGCTATAAGAAGGGCTGAGCAAAGCGGTAACATAGCCAATCAACGGTTTGCTAGGACAATGGTGGGTTAGAGGTTCAACATGGCAATTGGGAGGCTGACAAGCAAAAGGTAGGCATCGTAGCATTGGCAAAGCAAAAGAGCGAGCAAACTAGCATAGCAAAGATAGTAGTGATTTCGAGGGTATGATCATCTTGCATGCACAGTTGTCAGAGTTGACTGGATCCTCACAAGCAAACTCAACGGGCTCCTCGGTAGCGAACTCGTCTCCCGGCTCTACCCAACAAGACAAACAAACAACAAGGGTACAATCAACCACGGGCAAGACCAAGCAATATGATGAAATGACGATATGCTATGCGGGATGCGATGCGGGATGCAAAATGCAAGATATGACAGGAAATGTATGAACCTGGCATCAACTTGGAAAACCAAGTGTGCCACTGGATAGAGGGGATGAAATCGCTTGAAAACAATATAAAGATCATTGGAATCGGAGCTACGGTTTGGAAATGGCAAGCGTTTTAAGATATGACACCGGTCTGCGATTAACAGCAAGTAGGCACCTAAATGCAACAAAATGAACATGCTACAGCCACCAAACATGAAAAAAAAATACATGGCAGTGATGTACTCAAGATGGTTGACAAAACACTAGCACTGAGCCATAGGCAAATTCATCCATTAAGAGGTTCAAACAAGCATGGCTAAAACGCAAATGCAAAACCGATTTCAGACTTAGTGAAATTAACACGTGAAATTAACACTAGTCTGAAATTTCAGATCACGATGCTCTCTTCGGAGCAGCAAAACAACATGATAGAAAACCTGAACATGACAAGTAAGAACATGGCATGGAGCTACCCAACAAGCTTAAAAAAACACCCAAAGTGACCTGGGGCCAAAAGGGTTCACAAAATACTCTACCGAGCTCACGAACATCGCTCGAACACAATCAGTTTTCAGACTTGGTGAAAACTGAGACAAGCTGAAATATAACTCACGAAGGCATGTAAACGAGCTCGATGCACTCACTACGGTGCAAGTCATGGCAAGGAAAGCATATAACCAGCAAGAAGGCACAAAGTGCTAGCTACACATGGCAAGAACGAAGGCATAGCATGCATGGAACACTAACGGTAGCATCGGCGAAATCGCAAACGAGTTGCCGATCTGCCCAGATTAACAACGAAGCAAAAGTTGAGCTCAATTGAGTCAACCTAGAGCACTCCACATATGCAAACAAAGACATGGATGGAAAGATCATAACATAAATCTCAAAACTCCCTTACTGATCATCCTCAAAAGAGGCACGGATCACTAGGAAACAAGCTGGACATATAGCATCATGAACTAAAATATCCCAGACTTAGTGAAAATCACTAAGTCCCTGAAATCAGCAATCTCAGGTACCTCTCTTCGCAAGCTTGCACAAGACAACACACACATCCTAAAAATGCATGGGTGAAACCTCTGGAAAGAAGACAAAATGCTTAACAATTCATCTCAAAGGGGCAAAGGCATATCATGCACGAATTAAACATAGCAAAAATGACAAAAGTGCATGATGAACTAACGGATCTGCAATTTAACTCACGAAGCCTCCTTCTAACAGCATTTTGGGCGATAAGATGACCTCAAATGCAAATGATGCAATGGAATGAAATGATGTACAGGTCGAGGCGAAGATTTTGATATATCATACGCCCAAAACTGAGCTACGGTTGCGAAGATACAAGCAATCAAAGGTTGCATAAAAACTTAACGGAGAGAGGCAAAAGTCAACCCTAGGGTTTACTGTTCACGTTCAGATCTGGATCAGGGCTCGCCGGGGCACGGACGCCGAGGTTCACCGGAGTCGGGCTTGAAGCTCGTCGGAGCTCGAGGCGGGAGGAGGAGGCCGGGTGGCCGGAGTGGCGAGGGGCGGCGTGGTCGGTGGCGCGGACGCCGAGGGACGGCGTGGTCGGTGGCGGAGCCGCGGAAGCCGAGGCGGGGCGGCGCGGCTGCCGGAGGCGAGGTCGGGCGCGGTGGAGCGGCGAGCTCCGGTGATGGCGCTCGTGGCGGCGCGGGCTGCCGGAGCCGGAGAAGGGAGCGGCGGGTGCCGGGACGCGGGTGGCGGGCGACGTGGGCCGG